>NC_036642.1:4362812-4546030 GCF_002806865.2 Cucurbita pepo subsp. pepo
AAAAAAAAAAAAAAAAAAAAAAAAAAAAAAAAAAAAAAAAAAAAAAAAAAAAAAAAAAAAAAAAAAAAAAAAAAAAAAAAAAAAAAAAAAAAAAAAGAATCAAGTATAAAAGGAAACTTCACTAAAAAGCAAGAAGGAGAAACCTAGGAAAAGAATACGTAGTCCAGGTTTGTAAAAATGTAGACAGGTAAATGGTAATCTACGGTAAATCATAGCATACATCCTAAATTGACTATAATGTTCTCTATTATATTATATAGCGACAATTATTATTTCTATTGACATCCTCGTC
Organism: Cucurbita pepo subsp. pepo; assembly: GCF_002806865.2. Lineage (NCBI taxonomy): Eukaryota > Viridiplantae > Streptophyta > Magnoliopsida > Cucurbitales > Cucurbitaceae > Cucurbita > Cucurbita pepo. The sequence goes on from NC_036642.1 coordinate 4,363,105, forward strand.
AAACATTAAAATTATTGTTATAACAAAAGATATTCCATGAATATTAACTTTCTTGGATGGAGCCGAGAGGTTGAAAAGAACAGTGAAAAAATAATAAACAAAACATGTCGCCTCAAAAGCACTACCAACCTGCTTTGTGTTGTCAAAGATGTTTTCTGAACCATACATGCAACATCAATTCAAGTTCGCTGCCACATCCCCTTCGGCCTTGCTATGTGCATACTCATGCCGACAGCCTCCTTGCTCGCCCTTTGCTCAAGACTTTTTAGCAATCATGCCAAGGGCTAACCAATAATCTACGAAACTTCAAAGTTCAACTTTCAGGTGGAAATTTCACTAAGGGCCCATTCAAAGAGTAAAAATGTCATAAGAACAGGAAGATTTCAATAACAAGCTACTAAAAAATGGTGACAGGAGTGAAGAGAGCAACAAATGAATAAAGAAAATGCATGCTCAAAGGCTCGTGCATGAAGGTGTGTGCCCTCCCCCACCACACGGATAAACATAGAGAAGGGGAGAGAGAGAGAGAAGGGGATATGTCACCTTGTAAATGTCTTTTCTTTGACTATGACATCTACAACAGCATTGAGATGGACATCCACTCATCACAGTTGGGCTCAAAAAGCAACAAAAGTAGGCANCAATAACAAGCTACTAAAAAATGGTGACAGGAGTGAAGAGAGCAACAAATGAATAAAGAAAATGCATGCTCAAAGGCTCGTGCATGAAGGTGTGTGCCCTCCCCCACCACACGGATAAACATAGAGAAGGGGAGAGAGAGAGAGAAGGGGATATGTCACCTTGTAAATGTCTTTTCTTTGACTATGACATCTACAACAGCATTGAGATGGACATCCACTCATCACAGTTGGGCTCAAAAAGCAACAAAAGTAGGCACAACAGGAGATATATCTGGGATTCTATCGGAGAAGTGCATCTTCAGCTGCAAAGATAGTACCTAGTCCGAGGTTGACTTCGACAACTCTGGTTCAATTTGATCGAACACATCCAGCCCTGTACTGCATAAAAGAAGTTGCAGAAAAATTTCAAGCCAACGTTACTGCATAAAAGAAGTTGCAGAAAATTCCAATTTCTTTATCCACCAAGCCTTGAAAAATCAAGGCTCTTGCTTGCTTTGATCATCTTTATCTATGAAATAAGAAATATTGATTAGATCTTCATAATGCCCAAATTAATTAAACATTTGGGCTTTCTGGTCATGAAAATTAGTTTAATCATCTTCTACCTTGATGCTTGAATAAATAACATGAAAACACAACTATTCAGATAAAGAAAAAATATTTTCATGTTCTCTTTTCAGAAAAATGTAGCAATGTTTAATGCTATAATAGACTTTTAACGTACTAAGCACATAAAAATGAAGAAGCTAAACAGAGCAGCAATCTCTAACCATCTGTACTAGTAAAAATTGAAATCTTAAATGTTAATGTTTAGGAGGTTCATGACCTTAAAATGAGGTCATGCTAGCATGATATAGTTACTAAAGGGGGAAATTTTGTTTGAATGCAAGAATCTAATAACCTTCACCGCTTTTTATTTCAGAAACTTCGTACAATGCGGCACACTTTGTAGTGTGGTAAGTCAGTTGGGTACATTTACTAGCTAGCCTAGCAGTGTCAAAGAGGTATTCAAAATTGTGACAATCCAGGGAACATGGACTCGCTTCATTTACTAGAACTGAATTTCCTTATCCTAAGGAAAATGGCGACATAAAACTTATATTTTATCTCAAGTAGTCTTTGAAGGAGCTTACATGGTTAAACTTAATCAGAAAGATTAACCATGAAGATCATTCGGGTGCCTGTCAAAGGCATAACGTGTTCTTGATGCATACAAAGACAAGGATTGTATACCAGAAATTTCTTAGTCAGAACAAGTTAATTCCACAGTCCAAAGATAATAATCGTCAATTTAAAGGGGTGACAAGTTAGTAGCACTTCAAGTCCCACGTTGATCCAGAAAAACATTACAAGAGTGCTCATAACTCAATTCCTGACCAGCTGCGTAGATTCTATCAGTACATAGCTCAATCTACTCTACACGGGCAACACGAAAATTGAAAAGAAAAAAGAACAAAAAGGAAAAGGAAGAAGAATTAAAACAACAAAAGAATTTAATATACCCTATTTTCATAATTCTAGAGAAGTTCAAAAGAAGACATTACATTGAGGGTGCATCAGAAAAGACCTCATTGAGCATGTCATTTTCACCATCCGCCATTGCAAATAGTTCTGCATCTTTGTCATCCTCATTAGAAAAGTCTTTCCTTTCAAGCTTGGCATGAGCTGCAACAAATACCATCTTCTGAGCTCTCTCCAAGCCGATCCTCGAGTGCCGATGTGAGCAAACCAAATTCATGATAGAACACTTACACTTGTAGCCACAAGATGTTGAATGAAGGAAAATAAGCCTCAGTGCAACCTTACCAAGGGTCTTGAACTCACTTAGGCAAGTTTCCCAGACAAGTCGCCTACTCTGTGGGTTGGCAATTTTCATCTTTCCGGTTAAAGGGTCTAGTTGTTTGACCTGAACTGCCTGAGCATAAAGTGGATCTAGCCCCTCGGATCTCCATTTCATAAGCTCCATGAATGCGACATGAGCTTCTTCCCTGGACACCAACCGGTTAATAAGCGAATCAACATCCTTTTCTTGCTCTTGTGAAAGGCACTTGAAGGGTGGAAGATATTTCCCATTTATGTCCCTCCTCAAGTAAAGCGGGTCCAGTATAAATGCAGCAGACCATGCTGGATGATAATTTTTCCTAAACCGCTTTTCTAAAATTTTCTCCACTGGCCCTTCAGCTATGCTGAACTTAGCACACCATTCCTTCACTTTTGTTCTCAGCTCCTCCCAGAGAGGCAAGCATTGACCAATCAGTGGCCTTTCGGCTTCAATCTCTTGAGCCATCCCTCGGATCATTTTCACAAGTGAATGAACTCCCTCCATTTCATCCCAAAAGCGTTCATTTTGTATCAGACTTGAAACCTCAGAAGCAAGTGGATCCTCCATGCATACTAACCTATAAGATTCGTCTAACACAACCATTTGAAGGACATGAGCAGAGCTAAGCATATCATCAAGCATTGCATAAACAGGTGAGAAGTTTTTGGATGTGTCACAATTTGGCGAAGGAACGTGAAGCAACCATCGACCTTCTAGCTCCTGCACCTTATACTTGTTTAAACAATTCCTAACTTGAGATTTGGTGTTTACAAAGTTTGCAACCTTCAAGCAATTTTCAGTGACTACCCTGAAAAGTGGAAGCTCTTTGTTAAAATCCTTTATCAAACAAATAAAACCCTGAAGCTGGCAAGAGAGATTTACCATCCAATGATTCTTTATCTCCAAATTCCTCAATGCCTTGCCCTTATACCTATCTGCTATTATCCCCACACATCTCTGCAGACTATTCCCACAAATCTCATTGACCGTATCTAAAATAACCTCTTCCGCATACTTGGGTGACACCAATCCCCCTGTAAACAATGCTTTTTGGAACATCGTAGAACCATTTGGAAGATTAACCATAAATTTAACTACACTCTCTTCGCCACAGTAATAGCCACAGCAGTTCTTATTCTTCCACCCATCCGAAGCGATCTGGAAAAACGAAGCATCTCTAATCCTGGCTTCTGAATCAGCTTTGGCCTCCTCAAACTTGGAATCGAGCCGAGCTCCTAAAATGTCGGTTCGAAGTAATGAAGGCAAGCCCATCTGACTAAGCAAGGCTTTAAACTTCGGATGCTCAAGGCAGGAAAGAGATACTGACCCACACGACTCGATAAACCAATCAGTCAGTAATTCGATAGCAGAATCAATTTGTTCCTTACTTAACCTTGGTCCAGGTGAGGCATGTGGACTCCTCAGTTTCTTGACACTGTTTTCCAGCATTTCTAGTGCACCTAAATCATCTTTCCCACCTGATAACACCAACTGATGCTGATTCACCTCCATCTTACTCGCCATCCCAACCGGATTTTGAGCCACCGGCGTCGGCGGCGAGGAAATTAACGGAGCATAGGAACGCGTCGGCTCAATCATGGCAAGAGAATGTACCTGATAGGAAGCAGTGAGAATCGGAGCATTCATTTGAGAGCTTCGCTTCTTGTGGTTGTGCAATGTCGGAGAAGGAATGGACGATATCGGCAACGGTGACGCCGTAGCATTAGACCTTGAAATGGAGCTCAAATTAGGACAAGTGCCTCGTTTCAAATGCTCAGATGCAGTCCGCGAGGGGTTCGAAGCCGAGAAAACAGAATCGCACAAAGAACACTTGAGCTTCACCGCTTTCGGAAGACTATTACTAGGATTTCGTATAAGAACAGGCTCCAAATGAGCCCAATACCAAGCCCCTTTCCCCTTAATTGCCTTCGTTCGAACAGTTACAAGGCACTCATACCGTTTATTCAAAGCTTTCGTCACTAAATCATCCGTCAACGCCGAAGCATCAATGTTGGGCGGTGAATTCGTGGAAGCCATCAATCAAAACAACAGAAACCAAAATGCAATCACAACAACAAATCACAGTCATTCATCTAGAAAGCCAAACGCTCACTTCTCCAACTCCGTCCCGATACTCGTTCCATGACACTACCTTCCAACATCACCGTCGTCAAAAAAAACTCGCCGGCGGTGTCGAATAGGAGTTCCAGAAGCAAAAGAAGAATGGAGATTAGAGGCGTTTATAGTAGAGCGTTGGCTGAAGTTGGAAGATCATGATGAGTTAACGGAGAGCAGCGACAATGGAGGTCTTAGAAATAAGAGTGAAAAAAGTGATTTGCAGAGAGAGAGGAAGAAGAGGAAGAAGACGACGACGACGATAACGTACAAAGAAAAATTCGCAAATTTATAGGGAACCTCACATTATTACACTTCTCTAGTTAATTATATTAAATTAATTAATTAATTATATATATATATATTATTACCTAATTATATTATTTTTCTATTTTAATAAATAATGAATAATTTAAAATGGTTGGAAATTAGAACAAGAAAAAATGGATACTTTTTTTTTTTTTTTTAAACAATAATTGAATTGAATAAAATAAAATAAAAAAGCAAATACCAACTTTATTGACATCATTGGTAATTCCAACAAACATTTTAATTTTGTATTTTAAAGAAAGTAATTATTTTTATTATTTTTATATATTTAAATTTATGTGAATTAGTTTAATAATTTTAATTATAATAATAAAATAAAAAACCCCTAGGAACTTATTATTTATATATTTCTAAGAAAAGAAAAAAACACGTGTCATTAATTTTTAATATTAAAAAAATAGGTGATTAATATTTTGCCTAATTGATTAGAGACATAATGAATGTAATTAGGGAATAGCTTTGCAACTTTTATTATTATTAATGGTGATAGCTAAATTATGGTACAAAGTATTTATTAATTTAATTTTATATTTTTCCAAAAAGAAAAAAAAAATGTAATGATTAATGATTTGGTGGAGTACTTTTTCTGATAATTCATAAATATTAATTACCTAGTTAATTGAGTGAAAGGGAGAACACTAATTTTTTAAATGATTATGATTCTGAAAATTAAATCGTTTTTAAATCTATGATAGGACCTAAAGATAATGGAGCCTCGGTAAATAATTATTATCATATAAAGCTATTTTTTTTTTTTTTTTTTTTTTTTTTTTTTTTTTTTTTNTTAGCGTATGAGGCAAAGCTTGAAAGTTCTCGTCGTGGATTATAGAAGTAGAAGATTTCGTGTCGTGATGGATAGGTGTATAATGAGCTGAGTGAAGTAATTAACTAGAGAGACAAAGTAAGGAACATGTTCCGACGAGTTTGCAGCTTGTTTGACTTAGTCATATTAAATTAATATGAGTTGACATCATCTCGTGATGTATTTGGAAGAGATAGTTTGACTACGAACTATTAGGTCAAACATTGTCTGGAATTGAATTTTGTCGAATAATCAAAGTAAATCAAGGATAATATTACAACTACTAATAGTAACTTTATCAATTAACGGAAAGTTACTGAGTAATATTTGAGTTGATTTGTGAGATCTCACGTTGGTTGGAGAGAAAAATGAAACACTATGATAAGCGCCAACAATGTTGGATTTTGCAAATCTAGAGGTCCTTCTAGAATCCTTGCAAAATTTCACAAAAAAAACAGCTAACTTAACGAATTGATTCACAAACAAAACCTTTTTGGTGTTATTCTTTTTCAAACCTTGCTTTAGGTTTGATGTTTAAACCGATTCATTGGATTAGTTTTGATCAAGCTAATTCTAGAGTGAGTCGTCTTGGAATCTAAGAGTAACCATCATAGATTCCAAGTTCCATCTAAGAGTTATTCATCTTCTGACCAACTCTTGTTTAGAATCAATTTGTTAAGTTAGCTTTTCTTTGTGAAAGTTTGCAAGGATTCTAGAAGGAACTCTAGCTTTGCAAAATCCAACATTGTCGACTCTTATCACATTCAAGTGTGTGGAAACCTCTTTCTAATAGACGCATTTTAAAATCGAAAGATGAGGGCTAAAATGGACAATATCTTCTAGAAGTGAGCTTGGATTATTACAAATTGTATCAAAGCCAAATATCGAGCAATGTACCAGTGAGGATGTTGGGACTCCAAGTGGGTAGATTATGAAATCCCATGTCGATTCGAGAGGGAAACGAAGCATTCCTGATAAAGGTCTGTAAAATCGGCTGATGACATTTGTTAGAAGTGAGCTTAGACTGTTACATGATCTAACTAAGATTTTTGTAATGACCTAGATCCACCGCTAGCAGATATTGTCCTCTTTAGGCTTTCCCTTTTGGACTTCCCCTCAAGGCTTTAAAACGTGTCTGCTAGGGGAAGGTTTCCACACCCTTATAAATGGTGTTTTTGTTCTTCGCTCCAACCAATGTGAGACATCACAATTTTACTTACTCGACATTGAAATAACTCGAAAGTCTTACACGAACATCATTAATAACTTCTCGATAAAGTTATCTATGATTCAAAATATCACGGAAGCAACTTTATTTCCCGAAAAGAAGGAAACAAATTCCATTCGAAGGCGTATAAGAAATAAAAAAAAAAAAAAAAAACAAAAATTATATAAATTTGAAGAAGATAGGGAGAATGATGAAAATGGGGGGGGGAAAATGAGAAGGGAATTATTAAAGGAGGGACCAAATGGAAAAGAAAAATAAAACTAAAATGCAATTAAGAGGGTCTATAGGGACTTTTTGATAAATATTTTTGAAAATGAAAATCATGGGATGGGATGTGTGGGAGAGAGGGCAAAAAAGTCAAAAAAGTTGTGTTCTTTTTTTTACCTAAAGCATATCATATTGTCTCAACTTTAGACTTTAATACATCTAGTAAGCTCTTGGGTCTTTCTCACCTCAATAAATAATTTATTTTAAATATTATCCACATAATTCATTAAAAAAATAATTAAAAAAAAAAACAACCCATTTCTTTTATATTTATTTACAACTTTCCAATAAAATTTATTAATTTATATCGCTATATTTTTTTGTAATTAATTTATGAATTAAATAGATAGTAGCGAATTTTTATTAATATAAATAATAATAATAATGATAAATTAATTTGACCAACACGAGATATACAACGTAAGATTATTTTAAACCGATCATATTTAATTTTAGAGTTTTTATGATTGAGTTATCGGCCGTAACTATCAATTTATTTTTAACCAACGTATTTTCAGGTCACTTTCATTTAGATATGGTATCGGTTCATTCATATACCTTTCTTATTTGAACATTACGTCAATATTCCGACTTAAATAATTTATGGGTTTGATTTTTTTTTTATAACTATTTTAGATAATTAAAATGTTCATGAAATAATTATATTTATTTATTTATTTATTTATTTGGTAAGTTTTAAAGAATGGGACCAAATTGATGATGAAGAATAGTGAAATGGAGTAATTAATAATTAAAAAAAAGTCAAAATTGTAGGTGGGAATTATTCAATAGGAAATCCTAAGCTACCATTTTTTAGGGTTTTAATAATTTTAAAATCATGTCACTATTTTTCTTTATTGGATATTTTAGTTCTAGAAAATTCCCAAATAAAAGGCCACAATTATTAATAATAATGGGCTTTNTATAGGGACTTTTTGATAAATATTTTTGAAAATGAAAATCATGGGATGGGATGTGTGGGAGAGAGGGCAAAAAAGTCAAAAAAGTTGTGTTCTTTTTTTTACCTAAAGCATATCATATTGTCTCAACTTTAGACTTTAATACATCTAGTAAGCTCTTGGGTCTTTCTCACCTCAATAAATAATTTATTTTAAATATTATCCACATAATTCATTAAAAAAATAATTAAAAAAAAAAACAACCCATTTCTTTTATATTTATTTACAACTTTCCAATAAAATTTATTAATTTATATCGCTATATTTTTTTGTAATTAATTTATGAATTAAATAGATAGTAGCGAATTTTTATTAATATAAATAATAATAATAATGATAAATTAATTTGACCAACACGAGATATACAACGTAAGATTATTTTAAACCGATCATATTTAATTTTAGAGTTTTTATGATTGAGTTATCGGCCGTAACTATCAATTTATTTTTAACCAACGTATTTTCAGGTCACTTTCATTTAGATATGGTATCGGTTCATTCATATACCTTTCTTATTTGAACATTACGTCAATATTCCGACTTAAATAATTTATGGGTTTGATTTTTTTTTTATAACTATTTTAGATAATTAAAATGTTCATGAAATAATTATATTTATTTATTTATTTATTTATTTGGTAAGTTTTAAAGAATGGGACCAAATTGATGATGAAGAATAGTGAAATGGAGTAATTAATAATTAAAAAAAAGTCAAAATTGTAGGTGGGAATTATTCAATAGGAAATCCTAAGCTACCATTTTTTAGGGTTTTAATAATTTTAAAATCATGTCACTATTTTTCTTTATTGGATATTTTAGTTCTAGAAAATTCCCAAATAAAAGGCCACAATTATTAATAATAATGGGCTTTATTGAAAATTAATGAAATTATTTTATAAAATTTTAAATTAAATAATAAAAATGACTATATTGTCCTTGTATTCGAGTGAAGTTGGAGTTCAAATTATTAAAATAATTAATTTGAACTCCTAACTCAAACGATCTCGAACCGTTTTGATTTGGATGAGTACTAATGATTGTTAGGACGAACCTCCACAATGGTATGATATTGTCCACTTTGAGCATAAGCTCTCTGGCTTTGCACTTTGCGTTGGGCTTCCCGAAAGGCTCTGGCTTTGCACTTTGCGTTGGGCTTCCCGAAAGGGGCCTCATACCAATGGAGATAGTAGCTCTCACTTTGCTTTGGGCTTCCCGAAAGGGGCCTCATACCAATGAAGATAGTATTTCTTGCTTTGGGCTTCCCGAAAGGCCTCATACCAATGGAGATAGTATTTCCACTTATAAACACGTGATCTTCCACTAAAACTCCTCACTTATAAACCCATGATCTTCCACTAAATTAACCAATGTGGGACTCACTCCCAATAATCCTCAACAACGATTAGTTGATTTGTAGAAATTACACGTTAAGCGATCAAATAATTAGCTACCAAGGTGAAAGGGGAGCTCGAGGTTACCGTCAGAGGTGGTATATGTGTTTTATTCTTGATTTGATTTGGCAACACGATGATAGTCTATAAATTGTTTAAACTGATCACAGACATATGAACGGGTTGATTAGGGTTTATATGTGTCGGTTAGAGTCGAGCTAGACAAGGTTAATGTTGGACCGGGCAAGTAATGAACAAGTGGAACTAGTAAATTTTTAATACTAACTAAAATAATTGTTCATATCTATATTCTTTTAGAAAAAAATCAATATAAAAATGATTTTTTTATAATTATTTTACTTTAATATTTTTAACCAATCAAATTTCCCTTTTTCCGAAAAAATATATTTTCTATGAGCCCACAATAAATTGTTAAAACCCTAAAAATTGAGGCCTTGGATAGCAATTTGCCCCGCTGGTTTTTAGGGTTTATCAAAGGGCTTTAAGCGTCGATTTTCCTCCGCACTTCGAGCAGCTGGAAGCGACGGAAGAAGGGTTGGCATTTGATTCTAAAAACATTTTCATTCTTTGATCCAAATCGGTAATCCGTTGTTGTTCTTCGCTTCTTTTTTATTTGCCTTTGAGCTTATAATCATGTTTTGGTTTTGTCTGTTTGGTTTTAGTGCCTCAGTTGTCTCGATTTTGGTTCGTCGTCTTTGATTGTGTGAAAATGTGTAGTCATTAATTTTGATTATAATTATTTTCTTGCTCTTCTTGTTGCCTCGTATGTTATTATATCGTGAGGATTATTGTTCGCCGTCCCTCGTTAGCTGGTATTAAGTATATTTTTGTATGGCATAGTTTTTAAGTCTTTTCAAATGATGAACAATGCTGTAAGTAATGTTTGCGTTGAATCTTTAGGTCGTTTTGCGACTTGATAATTGAATAGTTAGTCTGATTTTTGAAAAGAGTCATTTTTCCTCAAGATGTATTGCTACTTAATGGACGATACTAATGGAATTAAATCTAAAACTGTTGCTGTCTTCCTTCCATGCGTACATTTGGTTATATCGCCTATTTTTGGGATAGAATTAGCAGGTCTAGAGGTCTAATCTTAACGACGATCATGGTTTTCGATAGGTTTTAATGGGTGTATCAGATAAAAAGGATAGCTTCTTAAATGAGGATACAATGGTAGATGATGAGCTTGATAGTGAAGATTCTGAGTTTGGATCTGAATCTGAATCTGAGGAGGAAGAGGATGTGAAATTGTCTGAACCGTCGAAGAATGCAATATACAATGCCGACGGTCTTCTTGATAAGCTTGGAGACATTAGCTGGCCCGAAAATGTGGGATGGATACACAAACTATCTCTTGATATTGATCAAGAAAAAGAGGTAGATGTAAATGATGATCTAGCTAGAGAGCTTGCATTCTATACACAGGCTTTGCAGGGAACAAGAATGGCCCTTGAGAAGTTCCAATCTTTAGGACTCCCTTTTCTCAGGCCACCAGACTATTATGCAGAGATGGTGAAGACGGATACCCACATGGTAAAAGTGAAAGGCCGGTTGCTAATGGAACAGAAAAAGATGGAGGAGGCCGAGGAAAGAAGGAAGGCGAGAGAAGCGAAGAAATTAGCTAAAGAGATTCAAGCTCAGAAGCTAAAGGAGAGGGCTAAACAAAAGAAAGAGGAGATTGAGTCTGTTAAGAAATGGAGGAAGCAGAGGCAAAAGAGTGGTTTTTCTGATAAAGGCGGTGAGATGGACTTATCGTTTGAAGACGGGAAGGCGTTTGATAGGTCTGGTGGTAAGAAGAGGCCCGGGGTGTCTCCTGGCGATCGCTCCGGAGGGAAGGCAAGACATGGTGGAGGTGGAAAAGGAAAAAATCCGAAGAAAAGAGATTTCAGAGATTCGAAGTTCGGATTCGGCGGGAGGAAAAGTATGAAGAAACAAAACACAGCTGAGACAACAAATGATATTAGGGGATTCAACAATGGAAGTTTGTCAAGCAATAAAAGAAGGAAGAAGTCATAGATTAATGCAGTCAGTCAGTCAGTCCTTTCAAGTTTAGAGATGGTGGGTATTGTTGTGATCAAACTATAGTTTTGCTTTTTTTGAAACTTTCATTCTGTAAACCAAGATCATGTAAACTTTGAGGCTGTTAATTTGTGTTTCTTTTTTAAAAATACTAAGTTTGGTAGTTATTGTTTTTGTGCAATTAAGGTTTAAACTTATATAAGCTTGTATTGTATAATCTTTAATACTTTGTAGTTCATGCTTGTTATAGCAACGTAGATGATTTAAGTGACTAAGTGACTTTGAGATTAAGGTGAGGCGTGCACAATTGGACACATAAAAATGTTCGATAGAGTTTTAAACTTTCTATAATGTAGAATGAACCAAAGATAAGTTATGTACAAAATGAAAAAATTCTTACGATTTTTAGTGTAAGAACTGCAACATCACTTATTAGATACTCTTTAATGTTCAAAAATTTATGAACACAAACTTAAACGTAAACTTGAACTTATAATTGAATCTACGTAGACCCTAATAGACCTTAACGAACGGGTGGATTAGATATTATCATATTATCGAAATACTAAAAGATTATTGTAAATTTCAAAATGAAGATCGGTAGACGTGTAGAGAAACTCTATATTACATTTCATATCTAAATTTGAAATTCATTAAACAAAACAGCCAGCACGTGATAATGTTTGACTTGACTTTAAAAAAAGCCATTCAACTTGCTTTCACAACACATAATTGGTCTGCTTCCATAACAAAAAGCTTCCTCGTTACACTTCCCACATTACCAAACCCTTTAAATACCAACAAACAAGCTTCATTTCCCTTCCATCTTTCTCTCTTGCTCCAATTCTCTCCTCAGTTCTAAGTTTTAACCAAAATTTTCAGTGGAGCCATGGCTGATTCCATTTTGGAACTAGCTGCTGAGGCGGCTTCCAGCACTCTGTTCATCTTCTGCATCTTCAATTTGATCATTCTCATCATTCTCTTCACCTCAAGACCAGTCTTCTCCAGTTCTGATCACCAAAATCATGATGATGTGCCTCTTTCAATCGTCATTCACAGCAACACAAATGCAGAACAGAGATGCTTCAGAAGAATGCCATAGTTGATGTGTGTGCAGTGACAGAGACCCTAAATGAACCAGACTTCAGCGACAGTGTTGAAGGGAGTGGTGATGGTCATGAGGACGAGGACGAGGATGAGGACGAGGACGAGGAGGATTTCAAAAGAAGAGTGGAAGAGTTCATTGAAAAGGTTAACAGTGGGTGGAGAGAAGAAAGACAAAGAACCTCGAGATTGGTCGAGTAGTTGGGACATTCATGTCAGTTTCTGAAAACCAATCGATCAACTCGAACCAATTGAATCGAATTCCATTTGTTTTCCAGTACTCCCACCTAGCCAAACAAGAACTCCGTCACTTTTACCTGGAAGAAGAGTCTTGTCTCTATTCTGGGACATGTACGGTACCCAATATGAATGAATACAAGAATATGAAGAACATACGATACAGGCATAAGAATCAAGGAGGTTCAATCAAAAACAGTTTCGAGAAGATGTATTTCTCTAGTGTTTGATTCAAGGACGTGAATATCCTTAAGACTGGAATATTCTCTTTACTTTCATGCTATAATACTTCTAATCATTTAAATCCTGTAACATGAAAATAAGAACTTCTGGGCAGCAATTCTAGTACGTTTGCAGATTTAAGTATTAGCTAAGAGTGTTCAAAATCAGTTTTACTGAAGAGAGTAAACGTTGAATGCATGGTGGGCTACAGCTTAATAATGGGAAGGTTATAAAATTGGCCGAGGCCTCAGATAATTGAAGATGTACAAGAATAGATCACTGGGAAACAGACTTTGAAATTGAACTTAAAATGTTATTATTTCAGATACAGAGAATTCTAGAACATGAATAATTTACACAAATTTCTGCACTTAAAACTCCTATAACGTTAAGTGGGATACAACACACGAGATCCTACATGCTGAGAACAAACAACAAATAAGCCTAATGATCAAACTCCTATCTATCTATTAGGCTTAAACTCCTATCTAGAGATGTTACCTGATGACGACAGATACGTCAGTTGTTTAAACACTCTTAGTTAGCCCTCTACAGAATCAATGAGCTCATACCTTCACAGAATCAATGAGCTCATACCGCTGATGATCAAGGTTGAGAAAATGTCAATGCACCAGCTAATCTACATGAAAGATTCTAAATGCAGGTGATGGCGATCAACAAGATACCTCATGGTTTGAATGGTTGAGGACAACTCTTGATTCTTCTGGAGAAGGTGGTTTTTCGTTGACTGGTGAAGTTGTAAAAGCTGGATTTGGGTCTAAAGAATCTGCTTTATCTCCTATGGGTTTAATGGCGGGAGGAGGTGAAATTGCATTTGATGTAGGTTCCATCCTGCTCTTCTTTGGTTTATTCTCCTGTTGGTGGCCTGGTGGTTGGAAACTGCCCACCACCACCTGGCGACCATGGAAGGCACACAATTTATTTTGTATTTATGTAAGTTATATTTTCTTCAAAATCGAACTCTACATATATGTATGTTTATATTTTTACGAACAAACTACTATTAAAACAAATCATGGATTTGTGCCTCTGGGTACTGAACTTAAGCCCTTATAAATTCGACTCATTTGGAGAAAATAATACCTGCACTGGACCAGCTGCTATCAGCATGCCGGAAAGTCCTCCACCCATTACTCGGCCATCTGGGCAAGCCAAAGAGACACTCATCCCTCCGGATCGGCTCTTTGTTCCACCAATCTTGGAAGGCATATATGATCCAGATAACGAAAGTATCTCAAATCGACCCTAATAATCATAACAGTTCATGAGGTTCCTCTACAACTAATGCTACCATGACAGTTGAAGATAAGATGCAGGGATAAAATTGCATAGAGTGGCTAATTGTAACAAGTAACATGCGATAAACGAGTTCACAAGTTTGACTTTTGAGCAATCATGGATGCAAGAAAACTTTGCATCAAGATCATTTGAAATTTTCAACTTGGCTAACCATCAATTATGCTTCAAGAGAACATTTATTTCGATAGAGTTAATGTAAAACACTACACAGATAAATGATAATTGCTACGCTCTCAAGAAAATATCTAGAATATGAGGAGTTTTTTCGTTTTTTTTTCCTCTTTACAAATATGTTAAAATTATGAGATAGTTGTCTTCCTCAAAAAATTTGAAAAAAGAACAATAAAATTTAGGGCCTCTTTTATAATTATTCTATTTTTGGGTCTGTTTCTAAAGAACAAGCTTAGTTACACACAAGAAGGAAACAATTCGCACTCTTACGAACAGAGCATTCAAATTTTTAGCAATTTGAAGTGTCAGAGTCAGAATCTGCAACCTACCTTGTTCNTTTAAAACTAGCTAGGAAAGCAAAGTATGTTTTAACAATGTGAAATACAAAATAAAGAAATTTTGAGAAAACAAATTAATTTTTTTAAACAAATAAATTATGTAAAATTAAAAAATATTGTTTTTAAAAAACTTAAACTAAAAACTGAAAGCAGCAACTTTTTTTTAAAACAATGTACAAGTGAAAGCAGTTTTGGACACTCATTTGTCAGAAAAAAAAGTTCAAATAAGCAAGAAAATTCTTATCACACTGGGATTACAAAAGTTAGATTACAGGATTCACTAGGCTTGAGTATTCAAGGAAAAAGAGAGTGAAAAATCAAGGGAAGCACCTATAGGTCCTGCTGAGGAGAATAAAGGAGTTAGAGGAGCAAGAGTTTTGTTGAGTGGGGCTTTGTTTCGGAGAGCATCAAGTTCTAGACAGCAGTCCTTATTTCGTAATTCATAGGTTGTTCTTAAGAATTTATTAGTAAAAGAAATAAAGTTCAATATCCTAAAAATGTTCATATGCACGCATAACAATTAAAATGAAACATCGGAAAGAAAACACAGCCAAATACGCATCAGATCTCGGTGCAGTCAGATATATGACTTGAAGAACAAAAAACAAAATGAGCCTCGGAAAGAAAACAGAGCATGGAATAAGCTATAAGATCAAACGTGGTCTCATTTTATAGAATATGCACGTAGTGGACCCATAGACTCATCAATACAAAGGATCTTAGATGTTATATTATCAAGGAAGGTGCTCTACCTCATATGTTAGGGTACCCCCAGAAGATGTTGACTGCCGAAGTGTGACATTTGAAACCATACCATTAGCAGAGAGTATACAAATGGCCCGAGATCCTTGTTGAGAAAATGACATTACTTTCAAGTTAACATCCTAAAGGAGTAGAAAAAGTTGTATGAGGAACAAGTGGCAACAATGTATCAAGAATGAACAGAAATTGTGAGATCATTGCAATGGCAAATCACTGAAAACTTTTGTAATTAATTCCTCCAAATTATTTAACTGATTATCGATGTTTAATCTGGTTCGCACAAGCAAAGTTGCAGGTGGTCTTGGTAATTTTTTGCACAATTCAACAAATAAAATTTACTTCCAGAAGTTTCGTTTAGTATATCAATAGCAGGACCGGCGAAAACCCTTCTGTTTCGACAAGCCAGAAACAAGTGGTCATTTGAGCCTCAAGGTTTTCAATACTACCCAAAATTCAAGCAGGTTTAAATTTCACATTGAACAAATTCATTAAAGTGAAAATGATCACATGATCATGCCCATGTCGTATTGTACAGTAACTCGTGAAATAACACATCAGTTATATCGTGACAGCTGCTGTTATCTCCCGCACCAAATTGAATAAAATACAAACAATCATGTTGCTAAACCATATTATTTGATCCAATACTAATTCACTAATGGCAGCATAGGTGCTCCTTGACAAGGGATTCTAAGACTTACCTCACCAATATTAACAGTGATCACGTGAGGTGTGAAATCTGCTCCAGCAAAGAAGGCAACCTTGTTACCTGGGTAACCGAAGCATTATGTAAGAATGATGCTGAAATGAGATAAAATTTCTCCTTTTACAATGAAATTGCATCTGCATGACTAGGTCCAGACGTCGTAAATACCTAACTTCAGAATATTTATTTACGACATTAATTACAACTCTCACCATTGAATAATTTACAATCAAGCATAAATCAATGTTCAGATAGGTTATGCTTTTGAATGATGAAAAACACAAATAATTATCTCCTTTACCACAAAGGAAATCAGCCTAAATTCGAACACAACGCAAAACATATTTCCTGATCAATTCAAAATGTCAATGAGAAAAATGCAATTAATCCAATCACCCTCATCTCATATCAGAATTCATACGACCGAGACAAAAAAAAAAATCCTTCTTGGAAACTCTAATAACCCGCCCCACAGTTTAGTACAGAAGGGCAACCAACTCTGATTTCCTAAATCCTGAATGCATGCTTTCATCTAGTTTAAATTACAATGGTTGAAAATTTAAACTTTTAGCTGGACTTCATATCTGCTAACATTTTCATTTCACTCCGACTTAAAATACAATCATTAGCTCGTAACTTTGAGCATCTTTTGTGGATAGCTTATCCTCTGTTGAACCATACTCTGTTTTCATGATATAAGGCATTGGTTTTCCATTTAAGGGAACAGAAAAAGGGAATAAAATGGGGTTTTCATGATTATTTATTTTCAATCAATTAATACTCACCTTCCTCGCTTCATCCACTCCCAATTAAACTAATACTCCAGAATATCTTAATCAACATGCTATATATTTAAGATAATATAAGAATATTTTCCATATTCTTCAGTTACAAAAAAAGCACTAATTTCAATTACCTAATACCACCAACAGATAACAGTTACCCACATGCTCTAAATCATTTCATCTCCCAATTACAGTTTTCATTTGAAATTTCCAAAAAAAACTCTCTCATAATAACGTACCATGCATTTTCCTTCCATTTTCTGTTCATTTTAAGCAGCCCAGTTCGGAAAGTTTAAGCCATGTTAGACCACAAATTTTCTGTTCATAATAAACAGCAGGTCACTCACGTCCAAACTCCAAACAATGGCTATTTTCTCAAAGGCTATCCCTATCCTAAGGAGGAAAGTTCCCTCCATTTTCCAGAAAGCTCCAAAGTCACTTTTGATCCATTAAGTACTATTTGTGGCAGATCTGAAGTGAAACCAACGATGCAGTCCACTATCACATCAAAACCCAATAAACAACCCCTCATAATTCTACGGTACAAAACCCACAAATATACGTTCAAAACCATCGCTTTCTACGCCAGATAACTAGACCGACCCCTCTTATCTTTTCCTGCAAGTACAGAGATTCTCTCACACTAATAAAGAGAGAGAGAGAGAGAGAAGAATATATATCGAAGTTTTAAAGCTGATTTCAATCCATATTAGTTGTTGCTATCAAACGGATCGGCACTCAAATGTAACAGTAAACACAAGTAAAGTAAACCAGCATAACAGAATTTCAAATGATCCAACGATTCCAACAGAATTTCAAATCAAATGATTCCAAATATATAATAGACCATTGATATTTTACCTGGAATCTCATAATCGTACTTCCGCGACTTCTTGAGCGATTCTACTGACCTCCCCCTTCCCCGTTTCCATCCCGGAAACTCTCCCGTCAGCGGAATCGATGATGAAATCGGCATTGGCGACAATGTTGGCACTACAGTCCCATCGGGTCCGTACTTTCTCGGCCTCCCTCTTTTCTTCTTTCCATCTGTACCTGCCAGCGTCAGAGCTGCTTCCACCGTCGCCGTCGCCGGCGGCGGAGGCGGAGGAGGTGGCTCGCTGTCCGTGCTTGTATTTTCAGGTCTCGAATCCATCATCCCGAAGCTATCTGGAGCTTGGCTCACTTTTAATGCAAATCCGAAATCAACACCCTCTTTTTCCTCCATTTTTACAGTCTAGAAAAGAAATTGGTTACAAAACAAAACTACGTAACCGCTTCTTAAACCTCCATTCTTCGGTTTACAAACTTCAGATACAATATTTTACAAACAAACCGACGAAGAAGGTTTCAATGATGAAGACGGTGAAATAAGAACACAAAAACAGGGCCAATGAAGTGAAATGAAATCCAAAACCTATCACCAATCCCCAAAACCAAAACCTCCAGTAGAACTACTTGTAGATCAAGAACCAGAGCTTCCGTACAACAACTTCAACTCAGTTTCTTCTCAGTATCCTAAATCTCCGCCATTACAGACCACTACTCAAAGCTCCAGTTTAGGAAAAATCCAACAAATCACTTACCCCAATAATCGTAAAAAAAAATAAAAATAAAATAAAAACAGTAAAAAAAATCTCAGAAATACAAGAAAAAAATTCCAAAAAATACAGAACAATCACAGAAATTTTTTCGAGATGTAGAAAATTAGGGTTTTGCAGAGGAAATGAGGAGAAATAAATAAAGTAGAAAAAAGGAATGGAAAAAATTAAATAAAATTAAATCAGAAAAAAAAAAAAAGAGAAAATTAAGATGAAAAAGTTTAATAGATAATTAATATTATATTTGGGAAATTGAAAGTATAGATTTTGGTTAATAACATGATTCACGTCCGTCTTCGAAATTGATTTGAATTTAATGTTTGAGATACTAAATAATAATATTAAAATCTACGAAATTACGTAGAAAATATAATTTTTTTAAAAATATAAAAAAAATAAATAAATATTAAATTAATTATTTTATTACATTTTTTTGGACTGTCAGCTTCTTGATTTCACACGTGCCAACTTTAGGACTTCCTTTGACCATTGTCTCTAAGTCTCAACGAAGGGAGACCAAAAGGATAATAGTATGAAATTTTATAAAATTTAAAAATAAAATTGTTATGAAATTCAGTCGTTATATTGAACGTTGAGGAGAACGATGCGAGATATAACAATAGAGACGAGCAAAGGTAAATTGGAGACCAAGTGATAATAGTACGATTAGAAAACCGAAAAAAAAATTAAAATTGGTTGGGTCATTACTAAACATTGGTCGGGAAGAAAAAGTGCACGTTGGGCCCCAAAAGGGGTGAATTAAAAAGTGTCAGGACGTTGGGGCTCACAGGGGTGGATTGTGATGTCTCGTTGGTTGAGTAGGAGAACAAATCACCATTTGTAAGGGTGTGGAAACCTTCCCCTCTAGACGTGTCGCACGAGGGGAAGCCTGAAAGATAAAGTCGAGGGGACAATATTTGCTAGTTGGGATCATTACATTATATATTTATTTAAATATTATGTTTTTACTTAAATTAAATATATTTTGAAATAATTTTTACTTTAATGGAATAAAATACAATAAATAATATTTTGTAAATAAGTTGATTAATTGGTATTATTTTTTTTTAGTAATAAACACACATCAAATAAATATACGATTATTTAATTATTGCAATAGAATAATATTAAATAAATTTGTTTAATTATAATTAATTATGAAATTAATTTAAAAATTATGATATATAATAAAATTTAAAAAGTATTTAATTATAAATGAATTTAGCTAATCCCAAATAACGAATTAAACCTATTGAAGATAATATTAGGCAAACAATAATAGTTTTAGTAAATAATAATTTAATTAATGTAATAAGTGTTTATTTGTAAAATGAACTAAATATATATTTAAATAAATAAACAATAAATTATATAATTTGTTAAACCAAAATCAATTAATTAGGTATATTCAAAGTAAAATTAAAAAAAAAAAAAAAAACTAAAATAACTTTTTTAAAAGAAAATTTAATTTTATTAGGATGAGTATGGAGTATTATTATATAATTATAATAAGCCTTTATAAGATAATATCATTAATATTATATTTTATATAGACGTGACATTTTATAAAAAAACTACAACATGGTTCAATTAAATAATCTATAAAAATATATTACGTCATTTTTTGCCAGTGGAAAATTATAATTTTAATATTAATATTTGAATATGTTACTTTAAATTAATACAAAAAATAATATATATATATTTCATTAATTAGCACTTGATTTGATTGCATGAAATTTAGTTAAAAATATTTAAAATTAAAATATTAATCATATTTTGTTCAAAAAAAAAAAAATAAAAAAAAATAAAATTCTGACGCTACTCTTCTTTGAAGGTTTCTTCACAGAACATTCTCTTGATTCTCCTTCGATTTTCACCATTTTTTTTCCCTCTCTGAAAGGAAACCAAGAAAACTGCAAAGCATTTTTCAGACTTAGCCACAGAGATCGGGAGTTGAAGCCAGAAATCGGGCGAAGATGGGTCAAGCGTTTCGGAAACTCTTCGACACATTTTTCGGCAACAGTGAGATGCGGGTATTATACTGTTCTCTAATTTTTTGTTTTTCTGAAGTATTTGTTAGAATTGGATTTGGCATCTTTACGTGGTTAATTTGATCCTGTTTATTACTGCAAGTTGTTGATTTCTTCTGTTATATTCTGGTGTTCAATTTGTCTCACGGATGGCTTAGGATTGTTGGCCGATGTTTACATAATCCTTTCGATTGGTTTACTTTATATTTAGCGGTACTATTGCCATAGAGCTGAATGCTAGTGGGATTGGGAACTGCGTGAAGTTTTGGTGAAATGATTTGGTTTCATCTGGCTAATACTAGTTCTGAGTAATTTAAATTTTCTTCTGGTTATGGGGTTTCTCTTGTTGTTATAGCGAGTGCAATCATCTATTGGTTATGTTTGATGTCTAATTTGAGATGGAGGTTGTAATCGAACTTTGGGACAGTGGGACTTCTGAAAACTCATCGATGTTGGTCTCTGAGTCGGAAATTCTTTACAATTTTACTTGTTCAAGAACTTAGTCTCATGGATTCGTGATTGATTGCTCAAACCTTATATTATGGGGAAATGGTTCATTTGTGACCCAATTTAGTAGTTGTAGATGTTAATTTGTTGCTCTCGACAATCATGATTGATTTCTAGGCATAGAGTTTAACATTGCCATTCGACCCAAGTAAGAGGTGTAGCAGTTTATTTATTTTGGAAAAAGTTGTTGCATAGTAGTTTTTATTATTTATTTTATAGAAAGGTAACATATGTTCGAAAATCACGGCTGACAGGTCTTTGATTTTTTAAGAATTATAAATTTGATCTTTAGTTATTTTTCTTCTACTTTTTTTGAAAGCAAAACAATTTTTCGTTGATATTGTTGTACAATACATCTGATAGCTTTTCGCCTGCTCTATATCTTCTGAACCCACAACATTCTTACAATATTAACAACAATCCAAAGAGAGATACCAAAATCCACACATTGTTACTATTGATTATACAGAAGAATAGTTTGGAAAATCTTTATCTTAAGAAGCTCAAAAGATTACGATGATATTTAGCTAATTTGAATGCTTCAGCCCAATCCTCTGCAATATTGTAATCAATTTGGTAATTCTTTCTAAGCGTATCAGATTTGACTGCATTTACCTATAATTGCCTTGGTAATAGGATGCTCCTGAGAAAAAGCTGAAATAATAGTTGTCTAAACAGTTTTGCGCTTTTACTCTATTCACTTTATATGGCTAGTGCGAACTCGTGGATTACATTTCTATATTGCCTTTTAGATACTCTATTATTTTTTATCTGCTTATTATTTTATTCCCTTTTCTTGAGCGGTTTAGGTTGTCATGCTTGGCTTGGATGCAGCTGGCAAGACAACTATATTGTACAAGCTGCACATTGGGGAAGTTTTATCGACGGTTCCTACAATTGGTAGGTTCTGCACAATTAAACGAAAAAAACTCAAATAGGGATTTTACCACAAAACTTTTTGATTGAGTTTTTATATCTCTATTTTGTAGAATCATAGCTTTTGTGCTAGCTATTACGTTTCTTCCCTAAATCAAGGACAATGCCAGATGACAAGGAAAGAGACTTATAAGAGATCTAGGCTTTCTTTCATGAACTTCATTTATCTTAAAAAAGTCTGGTATTTCGTTTCTTCCATAAACCTCACAATAGGGTTTTATCAAGCTTGTGGGAGTCTTCCTGTTTTCGGAGGCTGGGTCTGTGTTTCTTTACGATGGTTTCTGTTGGTCATTCATTTTTGTTAATGAAAGTGGTATCCTTATTAAGTACATCTCAGAAGTTCTTTTTGTGTTGAGAGTAGGAACGATTGAGAAAGGAGAGAGGGGAGGGGGGAAGGTAGTGTGAGGGGCTGAAGAGAGAACAAAAGAAGCCATAATTGCATCCTCTCTAATAGATAATTGTACCTCCTGTAGAATTATCAACCAAACTTAATATGTCCAAAGGAATACTCATAAGACCTTGTATCTCTCAAATGGTAGCATGGTTCATCTAGCTTCTTGTATGGGTTTTTTTTGGTCTTTCTGGTGTCATGCTAATAACTATTTCAATTATTTGTGTCATTATTACTGTTGATGTTTTTTATGGCATTCATAGATGTTTGGTGCTTACAATCATAACCTGGTGGATTTTTTCTATCAATGTGGTAGTAAATTGATTTTTCATTTTCCTCATGTAGGTTTCAATGTGGAGAAAGTCCAGTATAAAAATGTTGTGTTCACTGTTTGGGATGTTGGAGGACAAGAGAAACTGAGGCCATTGTGGAGGCACTACTTTAATAACACAGATGGACTGGTAATGATTACTATTAGTACTGAATGTCAATGAGTTATAGTAATTTGGCTGTTTATTCTTCAGGTTTCTTTTCAACATTCAGTTTGATTGTAGACTATAAAATATCATTATGGAGTTATTGTTTATGCTTTGACTTCCTTTCTTGTTCAAAGAGCCTATCATCATTGTGTGTCTTATAAATTATTGTAAGATTATCTTACAGTCTCACCTAATATTCATCTGACAGAAACAAGTCCATGTACTTAAAGCTTTATTCATGCAGATTTATGTGGTAGACTCCATGGACCGAGAGAGAATTGGGAAGGCAAAAACAGAATTTCAGGTTATAGCTCAAGCTTCATTGTGCATTTAAGTATGGCAGTGTGAGCAACTCTTTACTGGCTGATATGTGATTTTTCTTTCAGGCCATCATTAACGATCCATTTATGCTGAATAGTGTCATATTGGTCTTTGCAAATAAGCAGGATATGGTATGTAGATCTCATCTTCTTCTGGTACATTCTATGGAAACAATTAATGTTTTATGTCCATAATTTAATTATATATTTGGGATTGGGAAGACAAAAGATCAACGCTTCAGCCTGCTCCTCGTCACACACACATACACACACTAAAACGAAGTACCTAATGCATATGTGATGAAGGTCTGCTAGTGGTAACATTAGTATTACTCTCTTTGAAATACACTTACCATGTTACATTAAAAGAAAAGGGAAAGTTTCTAACAAGACAAGTTGTGAAAATGACCTTCAACAATTTTTTTTAGATAAAAAATGTCCTTTAATTGACGTGCATAATAAATAAGAATATTGAATACTGAGTATTTGATATTCATTTGGACAATTGGTTTTGTTTTTGAATAAAGAACACTTTAAGATTTTGTTTCCACATGGATTTTCAGTAGTTATCTAAAAAATCAGGTCCTTAGACTTGGTAAAAGAAAGGGACAAAAATGTTTTCCTACTTGAAGAGCGTGAAGAATTGGTATAGAAAGCTACCTTACCTTGATGGTGACGAAGGGTGAAGGGTTGATTATTTGGTCTAGAGATTTCTTTCATTCTGTGTTTGATCCCTTGTGCCTTCCCATTTTTAAAACATATTACGTAGTGAATGGTAGGGGTTGCAACATGAATATAGAAGCTAGAGTAGGGGAAGTATGGAGTCCAGGCTTAGTTATAGCCATTTCTTGAAGCCATAAGACACCAGCCTAGTACATGAAAAGTAGGGTGAATAAATAAGGTTGAAGTTGATATTGGGCCATTATCAACTGTTAACTTTTATAAAGATCAGATAGCTTATGAATCAAAATGGTCTCTTGCCTCATTATATTAGGTCACACATACCCCCTAACAGTATCATGTCCAAGCCTTATATGGTTCATAACACCTGTTAATTTCTTCGGTTTGATATTAAGATTGAGTTTCTGTCCAGTTCTAGACCGAAGAGTGGCATTTTCTCGTCAGTTGTTCTTGTGAAACTAACTTGGTTAGCTGTAGACATCAAAGGAGAAAGCCAATTGATTGGAAATAAAGCAGTGAAATTTGAAGGTAAAGTTGAAGATCCGGTGATTTATAGGAATTACCAAACAAACATTTTACCTTATTTTGAAATATTAGCACCGGATCAATTGCTTTGCTACGTACCCAACAAACATTATTGTGAGTCAGAAGGGACAATCCTTTTGACCAGGTAAAAGAATTACTTAAAAAATATCATATAGGACCGAGTGTACACTTCTTTTAGTTGAATTTTGGGAAGAAAAAAGATTGTATTTCTATGTGGAAGAAAGATCATTTGCCAATAAGGACAAATTCTTACTGATATAATGATAAACGTACACATAATATAAAGAAGAATATAAAGGAAATCGATGGTGTGTTTTTTATATATGTGCTCTTGAGGATTTGGAACTGGATTACTTACCATGGAGATATCAGTGTGTGGTTTTTCATTTGAAATTAAGCTTCAGAGAATTTTAGTGTGAATTTGCTCATAACTGGACTTGTCATTTGATGTTGGAGTAGGTACTTTATTTTTTTTACCCTCAAGATAAGATAAAGGTTCTTTGGTGAGTTGCCATGTTGGTTATTTGTGGGACAGTTTGCATCAGAACAGGAAAACGTTTACGAGCGTAGTGTGTTTAAGTGGAAGTTTGGCCTCGACCCATTTAAATCCCTACCTCTTGGGTGTTTATAACCAAAAAGTTCCCTTCGTTTCTAACTCTTCACCATTGGAGATTGTTGTTGGTTTGTTTTCCGCTCTTCTCGCAACACGATTTTATTTATCTTATCCGTACTTTTCTTCTTTCAATCAAGTTCGGTTACTCATACAATAATGATTTTTCTATATTAGAACGGTTGTTGTCTAGCCCTTGGCTTCAACCTTTGCATGATCGATATTTTCTTGGATCGTTCTTATGAAATTTTGAACGATTTCGTTGATCCAGAAAGGAGCCATGACGCCGATGGAAGTATGTCAGGGACTAGGTCTATTTGATCTCAAACAGAGAAGATGGCACATACAAGGAACGTGTGCAATCAGAGGAGATGGACTTTACGAAGGCTTAGACTGGTTAGCTGGAACTCTCAAGGAGATGAGAGCTGCTGGATATTCTTCAGTAGGGACATCATTTTAAAGAGATATAAAAGGTTTCATTCAATTATCCCTCAATCTTTCTTTTTGCCATTTCCAGCCTTTCAAAAATCCATTAAACCTTTTTAGAGTTGTTTGTATTTTGTAAGTTCAGGTTGGCTGGTTGAAAGCTGACTCCTACACTTCGCAGATTTCAAATTGTAATCAGAATTGTTTCCCTTATCAAACTTGAAATTATCAGGTGCCTACTCCTTGGCCTTGACCTTTGAACGTTTAACTAGAATGTAATCTATATATATATATATATATATATTATATCAAAAAATGCAGGTTTGGTGCTAATTAATATATCTTCTATAGAAGCTTTTTGCACATAATTCCCTCTTTTGACACAAATATTTTGTTAATTACATCAACCTATCATTTTGAATTACTCGATACGACAGATTTGTTTAGACCCTTTTTTTTTAATTCTATTCGAAGTGTATAATGCACTGTTCATATGATAATAGTATTGTCGATGCACCTATAAATGTCGTTCGTTTAAAGTCGGTTGTCGATGTGTTATAAATTGTCTCGTAAGGTTATTGTCCATGGATGGATATAAAAAAATGGTTATTGCCCATTGATGTTACTATGAAAAGGATGATTGTAGTGTCAACGCACCTATAAATGTCGTTAGACTAAAGTTGGTTGTCGATGTGTTATAAATTGTCTCATAAGGTTATTGTTCATGGATGGATATAAAAAAGGTTATTGCCCATTGATGTTACTTCAAAAAGGTTATGGCATTGCTAAGAAGTCAATTGCAATAAGAAATCAATCCCTTTCCGACCGTAAGACGAAGTCAAATATCTATTACTTCCACGAGTTGGAGGAACATTGAATCATTCTACACATCGACAATGTCAATCTAAAATTTTTTATAGACGTTTTTTCTCATCTCAAAGTGATGATATATGTAATTAGAACGATTCGAAAATCAACTAAGATTTATTGTGAATATTTAAAAACAAAAATCCACGAACCAACTTGATAATACGACTCACAATTGCCTGAGGGCTAAGAGTAGCATCAACTTTTAAAATGCCTTCAGAAACATCAATCTGCAGCAAATCAAGTTGGGAGTTCAAAAGAGTTGAAGGCATGAAATGGTTACCTTCTTTGGCTCTTTTCTCTAACCTGAAAGCAATCACCTCAGCTGGAGCATCCAACAGAACGAACTTCACCACACACCTGATTCCAATTCCTTCATAATTTGGATCAGCTGATCTCAGAATGTCTCTGTACTGTTTTTGCAGAGCTGAACAACCAAGAACTACACTCTTTTTACTACCCATCTTCTCTCTCAACGTGTCTCGAATCTTCTCGAGCCACGGTATCCGATCTTCCTCTGAAAGAGGGATTCCTTTTGACATTTTTTCTGCAAGTTTGAAATGATTTTTGAAAAGTAGTACTCCAGGTAAAATACACGTCCAAACAAAATAATTTTTACGCTAGATACTTTTTTTCAGTTCTTGATGTATGCGTATTTCTTTATTCGATTTAGTCCATATTCTTTAAAAAGTTTCAATCATAGTACTTTATGTATTTAACATTTTTCAATTTAATCATTGGTTAAGATTCGTAAATGATAAGTTTACAATAGTGAATGATGAAAAAACTTCTAACATTCGAGTCGAAGATATATGCATTAACCAATTGAGTTATGTTAAGTTTTTGTAAAATGTAAGTTTATCATCGTTCGTAAATGTTATATATGTTAGAACACAAGATTTGTTGTGAATGTTATATATGTTAGAACACAAGATTTGAATTCAAGATTAGATCGAAGAAAAGATAAAATTACAAATTTAGTATTTGAAATTTAAATTTTGTGTTAGTTTAATCTTCTAATTTTCATTTAATATAGGAGTTTTATACTTATTAATTTTAAGTTTCCATTAAATACGAAAATCAAATTTATATCTAAATAAAATAAAATAAAAAATGGGGAAATTATAAGAGACTTTTGAAGATCAAGAACAGAGAATAAGGTTGTGGCATACCCTTGTTAGAACTTGGATGAAAATCATCAGCATCAAGAAAAGTCAAGCCCATGGCCTCGGCCAGCATCGCACCAATTGTACTGCACCACCACACACAAACACTTCGAATCATCGAAAGAAGGAAAACAAATTCCATTCAACAAAAATCACACAAAAATGCAGATTCGAGATCTTCAAATATCGACTTCAGTAACACAAATTCATCTCAGATTAACCATTTTCTCAACTGCTACCCTAAATTTCATCATCTAAAGCTCTTGAATCAACCGTTCGATGAATCATTACGAGTCGATACGCTAAAAGAACGAAGAATCGAAGAGAAGAACTTACGATTTTCCAGAACCGCAGACGCCCATGAGTACGATCGCCATAGCTTGAAATCAGATAAAACGAAATCAGAATTGAATGAAGAAATGAAATTGAAGAATAGAATCGAATGGAATACCGTTCGACTTCGGATCATGCGAGTCCATTTGCCGGAAAGTCGAGATCGATGAAAATTTGGAAAAGGGAAAGAAACAGAAAAGAATGAAGAACAAGAAACTGCTTCGGCTGCTAATGACTTAAATTACACAAAAGCCTCCAATGATGAGTAATATGTTGATGTGGATGGATAATTTCGAAATAAAATTATTAAAAAAAAATAAAAAATTATCTAAATATTTTAAATTAACAAATACTTATTTTTTTTTATTAAGTTAATATTTCGCATTTTTCTATGATATAATAAAATAACTTAGTCGAGATTAATTTATTTTTCTCTTTTAATTATTGAATCATTTCCATTTAAATTATTTATAATCAATTTTTAGTTTACTGTCTGACACAAATTACGAACTTTAAGAGAATTTTACGTGAGATCGAGACATTTGTTCATTTCAAATTTATAATAATTACTATACATTGGATTTTAACCACGTAAAATTTCATTTTGTTTAGGTTCGTACGATTAAATGTTGGTACTGCTTTAAGATTGTGATATAAGATCAAACTGAAGCATCTATAAGCCAAAAGAAAGTTAATTTTATTGTAAAAAATTTATGGAAATTAAGTGACGTTATTAAACTAATGTTTTGTATGTGAGACTTCATGTATATCTGCATGTTCATAAAAATATGATATATTTAAATAATTTTTAAAATAAATTGACTATATGATATGATAGTGATGCATGTCCAGAGGTTATAAATACATGAAAGCGATGCATGTAAGATCCGCGTATATGAAAGTGATACCCATCTATGCATGAAACTGATACACGGTTATGATCCTGCTTTCTAAAAAAATAAAAAATAAAAAATAAAATAATAATAATAATAATACGAAATAAATAATATTTAAATTTGACAAACAATTTAAAATTTTATGATATTTCCTTTTGTTTAATAATATTGATTACAATATGCCTTCTAAAGTTTATTTAATTAATAATTTAAAATCCAAATATATATATATATATATATATATATATATATATAATTAATTAATTTCAAGTTTTTTAATCATGAATTTAATTTTGAAATATTGTGAGTCGGAAAAAAGAAAAAAAAAAAAAAAACCAAGAATCCCGAAATAGAAGTAAATTGAAGTCGATGGACCATGGGCACGGTTTCTCCCTTTCAAAATTCAAAATTTACGCTCTTAACGGTCGCATTTCTTTACAAAATAGGGTTTCCTAAACGGCTAGTTAATTCGTCGATCGTCGTATTTAAAGGGCCTCCGCTTCTCAATGATAGTGAATCGCCTCATTTCGTGTGGCTGGTGGAAATTTCTTCTGTCTGTTTCATATTTTCGATTCCGATCGCTATGGACTTCCGCAGCTTGTCAAGGAGAGAGCTCCAAGCACTCTGCAAGAGGAATAAGATTCCGGCCAATACCACTAATGTTGCCATGGCCGACGCCCTTTCCGTTCTTCCATTGGTTGGTTATCTTTTTTCTTATTAACTGTTTCTGTAGTTAATCCTTCGATTTAGATTGTTTATTGAAGGATCTGCGGTTATGAAGCAGTTGTTCTCTAGCGAATCTGAATCTTCTTCCTGAGTTTATTATTGGCTCCGTAGTTTAATCGTTTGATTTGGATATGGTTATCGAAGGATCTGACAATCTGAAGTGTTTAATTCTACTGCGATCTGATTTCTTGAAAGAACTAGGAATTTTTCTTGGGATTTCGCAAATTAATATGGACATTTCTTTATTCTCCCTTGGTTTTAGGTTGAAGGAATCGAGGAGTTTTTGAACGGCGAAGGATCTGGAGTACCGGAATCACCGATGAAACAAGAGTTTGTTAACTCGGAAATTCTTCGAACTGCACAGAGAACCACGACCAGAAGAAAGACCGTCAAAGATGAGTCAGTTACTACTCGAACACGCCGTGCAGCAGCAGCGAGATGTACAGAGGAATCGGAAAACAGAGATCTAAACGCGGTTTTAACTACTCCGTCTTTAGCGAGTGGCCGGAGAAGAACGGCGGCGGCTTCTTCAGCTTGCAAAAAGGTAGATTTTCAGATGACGGTCGATGTCGTTGAGAAAGAGGACAACGATTTAGATCAAGAAAAGAATGATATTGAAAAAACGCCTTCTATTGTTGAAAGCCGTAAGAGAGTAGCGGCTGCTTCGACACGTAGAAGAACTGAGACTCGGAATAATGGAGCTACGGAGCGACGAGTGTATAGTACAAGAAGGTCTGCTAGATTGTTGGAGAAGAGCATGGAGAGCTTGAGTTTAGGAGGTGACGAGAAAAGGGAGCCAATTAGTGTCCATATGTCGTTCGATGAAATGCCTGACAGTATAGGTTTGAATTTTATAAATACCTTGTTCTTCAACGCATATACATTTGTATAATTGAGAAATTTGATGATTGATAGCAATTGGTGCAGGATCTGTGAAGGAGGATACGAGCATAGAAGTTGAGTCCGTGAAGGAGGATACGAGCATAGAAGTTGAGTCTGTGAAGGAGGATACGAGCATAGAAGAAACTGAGTCAAATAAAACCGATGAAAGCAAATTGGATGATGATTTGGAGGAGTCCAAGCAACCCGATGAAAGCAAATTGGATGATGATGATTTGGAGGAGTCGAAGAAAACCGATGAAATCAAATTGGATGATGATTTGGAGTTGGAAATCGATAACCAAGTGAAGAATAAGCTGGAGTCTGTAGTAAAAGTTTCAGAGGCTGAACCAGAAGTTGATCTTGATTCGTTGAATTGTGAAGCAGAAAATCTCAGTACTGCACAGAATGACTGTTCTGAAACAGAAGGTAAGATAAACAACCATCAATAATTTTTCTCAATCTGTTAATAGCTTTTCTCCATCTGTTCATTGAGCAATACTTGACCGATCTATGTATGTTGTTTATATCACAGCACCCGACAATAATCTGAATGTGAAATGCCTCCCTGAAGTTGAGGAGGAAGCAAATGAAGCTTCTAAAGACGATGATGCTGGTGAGGTTTTTGCTGAGGAAATCAAAGACTCTGACAATTTCCCTCTCCCCACTGAAGTTGTCGACCAGACAGAAGTTTACAACTCGAGTATTGTAGAACAATCCAGTAAGGAAGTGGAACAAAATGAGTCTATTTGTGAATCAGAATGGGGAAGTGAGGAAGATGCTGAAGAAGAAGCCGAACTCACTAACATTTCAGCAGAATTGTCTCTTCCCCATGAGAATGTGGAAGAGGAAATTGAAGATGACGATGAACTCATAAAATATTCTACTGATTTATCTCTGCCCCATGAGGAAGAACAAACCCAAGTCGATGATGATGACTTAACCAATCTTAAAGAATCTGTTATTGAAGTGAAAGATGACGATTTGGAGTTGGAAGAACCCGAAGTAATAATGGAGACGGTTTCAGTTCAAGCTGAAAAAGATGATGCAGTGAACTCCATGGACTTCCCGGAGACTGTTTCTGAAGAAGATCTGGTCGATGTCTTGAGCAATGTTGAAGAATCTGTTGTGGAAGTGAAAGATGACGATTCAGAGTTGGAAGAACCCGAAGTATTGGATCCAGAAGACATCATAAACGTCGACGACGCCGTGGATTCACAGCTCGAAATCCGAAACGACATCCGATGTGAGGAAGAAACAATTCCCAGTTCCTCAAACATCAAGATCAATGGAGTTCAATCATTACCACCCTCTTTCGAAGCTGACCAAATGGCATTGGCAAACCAATTTCCGAGGCCGACAGTAGAAACCAAATCACCAGTTAAAGACCAATCCATTCAGCTGCTAATCGACAACTCAGATACTGAAGAAGAAGATGAAGATCATAAAGAACAGGACAAAGAAATCTTGATGATTCAGAGGCAAAACGTGGAGAAAAATGATGTAAGCTTAAGACAGCTGCGAAAGATGTTCAAGCAACAACTCCAACTTAGCAAGAAGAAAATGGACAACAACGACGACAACAACAACAACACAAAGGTAAGCACTGTTCTTCATTTATGAGATCTGGGTTTGAATTCTCTCCTAATATATAATACTAATACACTATATGTGATGTGATTATAAACAGGTTGTTGTTGGTGGGGGGAAGCTGAGAACTGCTTTACAGCCACTGGAAGAAAACAGAATGGTAGCCATGAATGAAGTGGAGAAGAGATTATAGAGGTCTTTTTATTAGAATTTTGTGGTGCTGCATGGGTTCAAACTGTGGTTTGCCTCGTAGTTTTGTGGTTGGTGGGGGGGTTTTATGTTCTTCCATAATCCCTTTTGAGAGAGGGAAAATGAGGTAAACATTTAGTTTGTCTGATTTTTGTTGTTACAATAATGCTATGTAGTTTTTGATTCTCAACACAACAAAAACTAGCATATTTTTGCTTCCTTTAGAGAGAGAAATATAATACATTTCTATCTAAAATAATTGTGTTCTATTTTTTCTAGCTGAGATGAAAGAAGCTGTGTAGTTTTGTTCTTAATTTTGATGCAGAAATTAGTAATTAAACTTTATTTTTTTATTCTTGTTTTATATTTGATCATTAATAAAACTTTTTATTTGGTTGGATGAAAAGTGTATTTTGTCCTAATTTTTAAGATTATGAATAATTTTGAAATTTAGATTATATGAATATTATATTTCACTAATTTTTTTAGCTAATTTTGAATCATGCGTTCAAAATTTTCAATTTTATGTGTTTTTTNATGACTTTTTTTTTAAACATCTAAAGTAAATGGATAGTGACATAAAATTTTTATATATTATTTAAAATTAATATATTTATAAATTATCTCTAATTATAATCCAAGTATAATTTGATACATTTGTGCTAAAAAAAAACTGTACTCTTTTTTTTAACAATTTTGAATTTCTTTCATAAATTTTTATAGTTGAATGATAAAATAAAACTTTTTAAAATAAGCGGTAAATTAATTGTCTAAAAAGAAATAAGCTCCGAGTCATGAAGGAGATAATTTGATGTCTAAAAAGAAATAAGCTAATTTGATCGGTTAGCTTAGAAAATTATTGATATTTAGAAAAATCTAACAACTTGAAAAAATCGACTACGGTTTGGTCGAGTTATGAATTTTTAAAAAATGAACCAATTTAATTTTGTTCGTGAATTTTAAATTTTAAGATTTCTCTCTTTCTTGTATTTTCAAAATTCTCTTGCTTCTAATGCAATGCCTCACGATATTTGCCTCAATATCGTCCTTTCTTATTTTCGTCACATCATCATCTAGCTTTACGTCTTTTGCTCATTTATTGTTGTTCATTGTCGTTTCTCATCTCTTTCTTATACTTGTTGTGCCACTATTGGGTCGTCATCATACGTCCAATCATTCTTTGTTCGTTTTGCCATCTGTATCACCCTCGATATCATCACACTCTACCGCTCACCTATTTTTCATTGTCTAGCCATCGTCGTGCGTCTAACCATTCTTCATTTGTTGTTTTCAGCTGTTGTCAACCGTTTATCATGCTCTCTTGCGTTCTCTTAGCCAGTAATAGTGTCACCATCCATTGTATAGCTAATCTGTTAGACCCGACAAAACCTCGTACTATAAGGATTGGTTGAGTTGTTCTCTCTAATTGAGTTACTCGAACAAAGGAACCAACCAACTCAATAAAATAAAATAAATAAATAAATAAATAGTCCTAACTTGACCCAACATTAACAATGTACACCCATAATGTTCGATCTGAGTAGGCCAAGACAACGTGCATTGTGATAGCAACATGACAATTTATTGTGGTGAAGAAAAAAAAGACAATTAAATTATAAAAATATTTCAAATTTATATCGGGCGATATCCAACAATTATATCATATTACATAGTAGTAACCAATATAGATTAATTAAATAAAAATAGATTAATCAATAAATACCTCATTTAATTTTTAGGCTAATTAAAAAAAAACAATCTTAGACTTTTATCTCCGGTGGATAAATATTTCAAAACTATTGTTGGAATAAAAAAATATTAGATTATTGAACAAAAAAAAATCAACATATTTAAATGTTATTTTTTCATATTTAATATAATAAATATTATAATCCTCGTTACATCATTTCATATCATTAGGACGTTAATTTTTCGATCGACATTGTATCTAAATAAATAACACCGCTGTCACTTAATGTCAAAATTTTTAAAAAAATGGGAGTATTTTCTATTTTTAAAACAGGTGTCAAAATTGAAGGGCATTTTCGTACAATTCACAATTTATAAGAACAATATTATTATATTTTTAGTACATTTTTTATTAGATTAATAATTAAAATATTGAAGAAAAAAAAGACAATTATTATATTAAATAATTTATAATACGCCATTAGACTACAACAGCTCTTCCGTAAAACCAGGCTCACTAAAATAATAATAATAATAATAATAATAATAATAATAATAATAAAAAAGCCACCTGGTATTACAAATTATACTTTTATTTTAATACACAGAAGGGTATAGTCGTCAGAGTGAATTTCAACGTCTTTTTCAAATATAGCCGTTACACAGTTTCCATATTACGAACTAAGCTATTTTATTTCCTTATTTTATTCCCAAGCGCAAGTATATATGATCTCACGAATGGCTTTGAATTACAATTCAATCTTCAAACGCTCTCTATTCATCGCTCACTCTCACTGCGCTCTTCAAACGCTCTCAACAATCAATCGAAACTTAATTGTTTCTTTTTTTCTGATATTTGCTTCTTGATTTCTGCTTTCGATATTCTGTTTTTGTGGATCTTACGAATTTCTTTGCAGGGTTTCAAATTGTTTATCTTTCTCTGTTTTTTCTGTTGGATATTGTGTTCTTGTGTTTTTCTTTTTTGGAAATTTACGCTATGGATGCAGGATCTTTGAGTTCTTCTAATGCTGGTCGATCTCGCTGTCCCCTGCAAGAACAGCATCTTCAGAAAAAGCATTCCCGAGAAAATGTAAGTGTTTGTTCGTAATTGTAGTGATTGAAATCAATTAGAGGAAGATGAAGGATTTGTTTATGTGAAATTGTTCTGAGTCGATGAATTAGGTTTTGATTTCTGTCTCTTTTCAATTACAGTTGGATAGATTTATTCCGAATCGATCGGCGATGGATTTCGATTACGCGCATTACATGGTGACTGATGGGAGGAAAGGTAAGGAAAATCCTTCAATTTGTTCGCCCTCGAGGGAGGCTTATCAGAAGCGTTTGGCTGAGACGTTGAACATGAATCGAACTCGGATCCTTGCGTTCAGAAACAAACCTCCTGCGCCGGTTGAGTTGATCCCCAAGGAGTTCTTCTCCTCGGGTTCTAACGATAAACCTGTCAAGGCCCGCCGCCATATACCCCAGGTGAGTTGCAGATCAAGTGTTTGATAATATGCCTCAATGAATGGGTGAATTTGCTTGAAGAATAAAATGAATGGGTTTATTTTTCTGTTGTTGTAGACCTCTGAAAGGACATTGGATGCTCCTGATCTTGTTGATGATTACTACTTGAACTTGTTGGATTGGGGCAGCGCCAATGTGCTTGCTATTGCTCTTGGCAACACTGTGTATTTGTGGAATGCAAACGATGGCTCTACTTCAGAACTTGTCACTGTTGATGATGAAGTTGGTCCTATCACTAGTGTCAACTGGGCACCTGATGGACGACACATCGGTATTGGGTTTCATAACTCTGAAGTGCAGCTCTGGGATTCAACTGCTAACCGACAGGTAATCTCTCGCATTCTGCTAAGGAAGAAATTAGAAAAATAACGAATTCTATAGGTTGATGCCACAAATTCCACCTCAAAAACCATATTTCACTTGAGCCTCAACCATATCAACTGTACTCGAATGGTTAGATAATCGTAGTCGATAATAACATCACTGTTCTCATCGCTATTACAGAACCATACATGAGATTTTCACCTCATGCGGCTCCTTGAGGGCCATAAATTAATCTAAAAGCTTATCGGAATTATTTATCTTAATATGTCTTTGTTATTTTTTTGCCCTTACAAGACTAGAATTTCTTCTGGGTGATGAATTAATGCAGCTAAGAACTCTAAGAGGTGGGCATAGGATGCGAGTGGGTTCACTGGCATGGAACAACCATATTCTCACCACAGGAGGAATGGATGGAAAGATCATAAACAATGATGTGAGAATAAGAGATCATATAGTCGGAACTTACAGAGGTCATGATCAAGAGGTTTGTGGACTCAAATGGTCATCATCAGGGCAACAATTAGCAAGTGGAGGAAATGACAATGTCCTCCACATTTGGGACCGATCAATGGCCTCTTCAAACTCAGCGACCCAGTGGCTTCACAGGCTTGAGGATCATACATCTGCAGTCAAGGCTCTTGCATGGTGTCCATTCCAAAGCAACTTGCTCGCAACCGGTGGAGGTGCTAGTGACCGCACTATAAAGTTTTGGAACACGCACACTGGCGCATGTTTGAATTCTGTTGATACTGGTTCTCAAGTCTGTGCTCTGCTGTGGAATAAAAATGAGAGAGAGCTGCTTAGCTCTCATGGGTTCTCCCAGAATCAGCTCACTCTTTGGAAGTACCCTTCAATGGTGAAGATGGGAGAGCTCACCGGCCATACATCAAGAGTTCTCTTTATGGCTCAGGTACGGTACATGTACATGTATTTTCTGATGAATATGATGATGATGGCTTGGTTTGTGTTTTGTTTGTTGATGGGTTTTTTCTGATTGTTCTTTGTGATGTGATGATTTACAGAGTCCAGATGGGTGCACTGTGGCTTCAGCAGCAGCTGATGAAACATTGAGATTCTGGAATGTTTTTGGGGCTCCAGAAGTGGCTAAACCTGCTGCAAAATCCTACAATGCAGAGCCCTTTGCTCATATCAATCGCATTCGATAAGCTTTAGTGTGGTGATACTTTCACTTTCCTGTAATACACATGATATCTACAGCAATACACATGATATCTACAGCAATTTTGTGGTATAATATACAAGTAGGAAGACTCAAAATTAGGTTGATACAGAATAATTGTTACAACACACCTCGTTGTATACAGATATACATGATGTTCATTAGAGAGATATACAGAGATCATTTGGATCATTTGAATTAAAGAAAATGTTCTTGTTTTTGTCCTTTTCCAATGAAGTACTTGCAAAATTATGTGATTACTATTTAATCTAGTGTGGTGTATGTGGGGAGACTACAAAATAAGAGATAAATGTCACTTAGAATCGAGAGGTATGAGATTGAAGTAATGGTCGAGAGGTATGAGATTAAAAATTAATGAGAACGAACAAATTTAGGCAAATATCTACCTCTACTTCTACCTACTTTTATAGATTTTGTTTGAATAATTTTGAACATATCAAGGTTTTGAGGGGCCATGGTGAATTAGGAATCAAGATATCTTGGCCTGGCCCCAAGTAGAGAGAGGCAAGGTCTAGAATTGAGGAGGCATATCGGTTATGTTGCAGATGATGAACTCATGCACGCACAGGGCATCTGTGGGCGAACGAACTTGGATTCCGCACGCACGATGTTTGGTTGGCGAAGACAAATCTCGTCTAAGGTCCAACAAACCCACAAAGCTAGACGAAAAATGAACATGGGGCTTAAGTTCCCCTTAAGATTGATCGTGTGAGTATGATTCAAAGAGTATGATTCAAAGAATGACATAAAATCTAACCCAAAATCCATGAAAGCCTTACTTTTACTTTTGTTTGATAAATCTTACTATACAGCCAGCCTCTCTCACCTAATAACCTAATTGGATACAGAAACAAAGCAAAAACAACACCAACAAATTTCCTTATCCTTCTTGTCCATTCTCTAAGCCTATTGACACACCAAGTGTTTCATTTCTTCATACGTTCACCAACTAACAAAAGTTTGCTGCTCGGTTACCTGACCGGGCTATGAATCACGCATACTGTCGTCGTGCATACACGTCTTCATGAACGAACACGGGTTGTTGCGTATTTTGTGGCGGGAACTGAGGCTGCCCCAAAGCAATGCCCTGAGCTGGAACAGGATTCCCCCATAGAGGGCTGTTGTTCTTTGCTAGATTTAAAGTCAGATAATAGACTATTGCCAATAGAACACTAGCAAACGACAGAACGGCACCTCCCGCAAAGACTCCGGGTTTCACAACGTAGCAGTAATAGTAGTAGTTACCGAAGTACATAGTCCCTCCACCATGCTGGTCATTCAGGGCTGCACCAGTCAGCAACAACAAGAACGCTATGACGAAACTGAACCTGAGACATAAAACACGGTGCCATCATTTCCAGACATCTCAAAAGCGAGCTCAGTATTAGCTCAGCCCAGGCCCACTGCTAGCAGATATTGTCCTCTTTGGGCTTTCCCTTCTGGACTTCCTCAAGTTTTTAAAACGCTCCACACCCAGGGAATGTTTTGTTCCCCTCTCCAACCGATGTGAGATCTCACAATTTTTCCAAACGAGTGCGCGATCATACCAGTACTAATGCATGGGATCCCATCAGAACTCCACCGTTAAGCTTGCTTGGGCAAGAGTAGTACTAAGTGGATTGTGAGATCCCACATCGGTTGGAGAGGGGAACGAAGCATTCCTTATAAGGGTGTGGAAACCTCACTCTAGCAAACGCGTTTTAAAAACTTGAGGGTAAACCCGAAAGTGAAAGCGTAAAAAGGACAATATCTACTAGCGGTGAGCTTGAACTTACCAGTCCTAAAAAAAACTTACCACGAAATAACAAAGCTCAGGAGTGCTATTTTCCAATTAGGATTGGAAGGATTAGGACTTCTTTTGCAACAAATGCAACCACTAGAAACATTTATAATTAGCTGAGCAATCAACAGAGAAATCGCAGCCGTTAAACCGAGACCCATAGCAGGACTTCGGGGATATGCACACTCAGATGTCGAAACGAACTGAACCTGCGAGCCCTGTCAGATAAATTTGAATCGATGTTACTCCGCTCGATGGATTCAGGAACCAAGAACTAATACCAGAAGAACAACAGCTAAATGCACCATCTAAATCATATAATAGTTTTTTAGAACATGAAACAACAAAGATCATAATAATAACAGGTTCCTGATCTATTCAATCTGACATCAGCCACCCCTTTTCGACCGTCCGTTCGATCTCTATGTCATCGTTGTCTCTCGAATCAGCCGAAATTCCTTCTCCACAGAGCTCTGAAACTCTGTCATTCTCCCCTCGATCGTTTCCATCCACGAGTCCATACGAGTAGTCATTCCCGATCATAAACTTGCTCTGATACTAATATTGATAGAAATTAGGACTCATTTATCAGTAAAGGAGTCTGGAAGATTCAGAGAGCTCAAGCCCACTACTAGCAACGATTGTGAGATCCCACATCGGTTAGAGAGAAGAACGAAACATTCGTTATAAGGGTGTGGAAACCTCTCCCTAGCAGACGCGTTTCAAAACCCTTGAGGGGAAGTCCAGAAGGAAAAGTCCAAAGAAGACAATATTTGCAAGCGGTGGGCTTAGGCCGTTACAAATGGTATCAGAGCCAGACACTGAGTGGTGTGCCAGACGTTAGCCCTTAAGGGGGGTGGATTGTGAGATCCCACATTGGTTGGAGAGGGGAATGAAACATTCCTCATAAGGGTGTGGAAATCTCTCCCTAGCATACGCATTTTAGAACATTGAGGGGAACCTCAGAAGGGAAAGCCCAAAGAGGACAATATCCACAAGCAAAGGGCTTGAGCCGTTTTAAATGGTATCAGAGCCAGACACCGAGCGGGCTAGCACACAAGGGAGTGGATTGTGAGATCCCACAATGGTTGGAGAGGGGAACGAAACATTCCTCATAAAGGTGTGGAAACCTCTCCCTAGTAGACACGTTTTAGAACCTTGAGGGGAAGCCCAAAGATGACAATATCTACAAGCAAAGGGTTTGGGCTATTACAAATGATATCAGAGCCAGACACCGGACGGTGAGCCAGCAGCGAGGACGTTAGCCTCAAAGGGGAGTGGATTATGAGATCCCACATTGGTTAGAGAGGGAAAAGAAAACTACCACGAAGAATCTTTTAAACGAACTGAATCGAAACGTTCCATCTCTTGATTCTTATCATGAAAAATCCTTAGATTTCTTTCAAACCAAGGTTCCAAAAGGATCAATTTGACTACATGAAGCCACAAAATCTGCTTGGATTTACAAAAGGGGCTGGAAAACACCCAAGATAAGCTGAACAATGTAAACAATCTAAACCAACAGTGCCTCAACTAAGAACATTAAGAAAAAAAACAGAGCACAAATTGAAGGAAAGATTTGTTGCTTAGGAAGCTTCCCATGAAGAACAGCTCAACAATGATCTGAAGCACCAACCCAAATCAGAAAATGAAAAACCAAAAAGAACCCTTAAATCTTGAAGCTTAGAACAATCAAAAACATCAAAAGAACTGCAACCATTCCACTAAGATACATTGGTAGCAAAATACAACAAAAACCCACAAACATAAACCCAAATGCAACCAAAACCCCAATGAAAAACAGGCCAAACAAGATTAAACTAAAGAGGAGTTGAAGCAAAAATGATAAGAAATCACCTTGATTCTAGTAGCTTCAGCAACAAAACCAGTGACAGCCGACAAAATCCCCAATAAACCCACAACAGAACACACCATTAAAACCCTTCTCTCCATCCCTACGTCCGTATGATGAGGAGAAAAATGGTTCACAGAAGCGCTCTGGTTGAACCCTCAAACCCCTTATTTTGGTACTTGCTTTTGTGGGTTGTATTGTCTAATCTTTGGCGGTTTGCTTAAAGCAATAGCACCAAAACTTAAAAGTAGGTGCGGTGGTGTCGCTTGTGTTGAAAGAATTAAGAGTGAACTACGAACACTGGTGGGTGCTTTTTTTCTGCTTTTTCTTTATTTGTTTCCCTGTTGTGTATTATTCTCTTGCCTTTTCATTCATATTCTCTCGTAAATGATTCAAAACTATTCGTTATTATGGTAAATTCTTATTCTAATGATAGCTTTGAAATCCATATAATAAGTACGGGCAATGTTCAAGTCTAGAGTTCATTTTTATTTTTAAATTTTTGAAAGAACGAGTATTTTTGTATATAAAATACATTTTTATTAATAATGTAGAGTATCTTAATCGATAAAATATGAGTTTGATTTGTTTTTACCAAATTTATAATATGCTCTACGAGCACGTGTAATAATATGTTTGATAGGGATATGTATTTGAGCTATATAATTTCACTAAAGTTTACACGAACATAATTCAACCAGTTATGCCACTAATAGATATTGTCTGTTGTAACTCGTTGTATATCTCTGTCAACTTCACAGTTATAAAATGTGTCTACTAGAGAGAGGTTTTTGTAAGAAAATCGATGTGGGATCCCCTTGGAGCTGACATATCGTCCGGTGTCTAACTCTAATACCATTTGTAATAGTCCAAACTCACTACTAGTAGATATGATCCACTTTAGCTCGTTACGTATCACCGTCAGCTTCACAATTTTAAAATGTATCTACTAAACAAAGGTTTTCACACTCTTACAAAAAATACTTCGTTCCCCTCTCCAACCGATGTGAGATCTCACAAAAAAAAAAAACATTGTTAATAGGCAACTATATTGTCGTGGCTTCTTCATCCAATAGATGAATTCACACATATTACAAGCTCTCTACGATAGATATCAACTTCATAATTTCTTTTCCATTTTTATTTAAATTTAAATTTCTTATCCTCTCGAACGTAACGTGTAAAATCAAATATAATTTATATGATTAACATATATATATATATATATATATATATATATATATATATTTGAAAATTTGTGAACAAAAAGATTAATATAATTTGAGGTACAAGTTTATAATGATATCACTGAAGGCCATAAACAAGCAATGCTCCAACAGCACCAAGACCAGCAACCAAGCCAGCAATGACACCAATTGGCGGCAAACCTCCTCCTACTGCCTTCCCTGTGTTCACATCATATCTAGCAAACCTCTTCTTTGGCGCTCTACATTGAGGGCATACATACCCATCAGCCTGCACCATATCCAACACACTACCCATTTAGAGCTACACATTTCGAACCGTGCTTAAAAATTATACTCGACCCACGTCGCTAACTTAACGACAGGTTCTAACCAACTTAACCCAATCTAAAATTCATGCTTGTCCGACTCGACTAGAAAGTCATACCATAGAGTTGGAGAAGTACGAGAGACAAACATACCTGCTCATCGAAAGGTTTCGATAAAGTGTAAATGTATCCACAATCGAGGCATATATGAGTCGCTTTAGCCTGCACAACATCGCAATGCAATGCCATCAAGACATGTTCTTGATATATACCTAACACAATGTCACATTGTGATGGCTAAGTAAGGCTTACCTTTTGTGCTTCGGTGAGTTTTCTTCCAAAGCGAGGCGGTGCAGGTCGCTTCGGGAGACGTTTAACATCGACCTCAGCACCTCTATATCATAAAACTTTACAAGTTAAGTTCAAATCACATTCTTATCCTTAAACTTTCAGAAAGGAAATTAAAGAACCTGCTAACTACAAAGTAGACAGAATCAGGCTTGGCTTGAATGGCAGTTTTGGTAAAACCCAGCTTGTCTGCAGGCCATAATTCATCACCAAAGAAGCTGCTAGTGTATAGAACTTGGTCTCCTGCCTTTAGCCCTGATTTTGCTGCATTTCCTCCCCCATCCACTCCCTAACCCAACATTAATACCCAAAAATTAACTCAATTACAAAACATACCCACAAAGATTATGTTACGAGAGTGTCTCAAACACGTCCGAGCAGTCATCTTACAAGGTTAAATTGCAAGTTTAGTCCCGAATGGTTAGGAGTCACGACTCCCCACAATGGTATGATATTGTCCACTTCAAGCATAAGCTCGCTAATGTGAGACTCCCTCCCAACAATCCTCTCCTCGAACAAAGTATACTATACTATAGAGCTTCCCCTGAGGTCTATGGAGCCCTCCAACCGTCTCCCCTTTGTTTGACACTTGAGAATTCTATTGACATTGTGGCATGACTCTAATACCATGTTAGGAATCACGACTCTCCACCACAATGGTATGATATTGTCCACTTCGAGTATAAGCTCTCGTGATTTTGCTTTGAACTTTCTCAAAATGCCTCATACCAACAAACATGTATTCCTTACTTATAAACACATGATCATTCTCTAAATTAGCCAATGTGGGACTATCTCCCAACAATCTTCAACAATACGTTCTATCGTAAACTATCAAGACTATGTATGTGTTTTGCTTTGAACATATTAAAAAACTTAAAAATGAAGATCAAAAGCCATTCTACACGCCTAGAGATACATAATTAATACTCATCTTAAACTTGTTCTCAATATTTCACCCAAAAATGGCAATGAAATAGCAAGACAGGATCAGAGAAAGAACTCACAGTGATGACAACCCCACCGCCAGGTTTCTGGCCTAAAGTGAGCCCTAATGGCTTATCAACTTCAACCTCAATCGTCTTGGAAGCACCAGCCGTTTTAGCCGCCTTAATTTCAAGCCCCTTCCATGTCTTCCCTCTGGGCGCTCCATTCTCAGCCACGAACCAATGCGAGACCCCCTTCTTGGCCTCCTGTACGGACACCCCTTGGAAAGCACTTTTCTGAAGAACACCAACAAAAACAGTCAATCAAAAGGCAGAGCGATGAATTGGGATTTGAGGTTATGATATACCTGAAGAGACAGAGATGGGTTTGGAGCTGGAAAGGGTGGGGCTCCGATGGAGGTTCTGGCGAAGGCGGCGGAGGAGCCTGCGACTATGGCCGATGACATTTTTGTGGAAATGGGGAGATTGGTGGGTGGCGTGGTAATTGAAATGGTTTGTGGGTAAGGCCTAAGGGAGTGTGGTGGACTTGGACACACGCAGAGCCACACGCCTGTTTGTGATGCTGTCCACTAATTGCGCTGCTACTCATTTTGAACCTTTTGGGGGTTTGTTTGTAATCTAGGCGCCGGAGCAATGCTGTCCACACGCCTATAGACTGCTTTAGGGGTATACAACTTGGGCGTTAGAATATCGAGATAA
This sequence comes from Cucurbita pepo subsp. pepo, assembly GCF_002806865.2. Lineage (NCBI taxonomy): Eukaryota > Viridiplantae > Streptophyta > Magnoliopsida > Cucurbitales > Cucurbitaceae > Cucurbita > Cucurbita pepo. Next base: position 4,407,395 of record NC_036642.1, read on the forward strand.
CAACTCGAGTGAGTGTCGTTAGACTAGTGTGCCATGTTTCAGTGTAAAAAACAATCCTTTACGACACAAGCTGATTTGATTAAATTGAAACTTTTAAATATCAGCTTATTCATTTTAACTCGTTACGTATGTATCAGAGTTAGACACCAGATAGTGTGACAGTGAGGACACTAGGACCCCAAGAAGGGTGGATTGTGAGATCCCACATCGTTTGGGGAGGGAAGCAAAATGTTTCTTATAAGGGTGTGAAAATCTCTTCATATCAAGCGCGTTTTAAAACTGTGAGGCTGACAGCGATATATAACGGGTCAAAGCAGACAATATAAATATTATTACAACTTGAAGAAAGCTGGAGTTCAATGTCTCGAAAAAATATTTATTTTCAAAGCTAAATGAATCCCAACACAATACCTTTTGAAAGACATTACGACTGGATATGAAATGGAGCGACCCAAAATATGTAGGTCATTCCAATAAGACAAGACACCACTAAAGATTAGATACTCAAAGTATGACCAAATTACAAAGTGTTTGTCGCAACAAGTTCAAACCATTGAGACCGAGTATCATCTAAGCAATTTGAATCATCACCAACACAAACACATCTACCCATCACAATCCTTGTTGAATTCGAGCTCTCTTTCTCTAAACACAAACCATTCCCTTGTCTCGTGAGCGTAGCCAAATGAAGCTTAGAGTTAGAAATTGTTGTCCAAGAACTTTCGTTGCTCGAACAGTCCCTCGAAAGTAAGGGTCGAAGCCCATCTCCATCGGCTTTTAAACACAAACCAGTCGCCTCTAGCTCGATTGGTGTCCCGTCTCCTCGATGACTCCAATGGCTTGCATTGGAACAGTCGTTTAGATAGATTTCCTTGCTCATCATGTCCTTCACTCGAACACATTGGCCACTTTGTGGATGATACATAACATAAGAATTTGGTGCATTCGAATTTGGATCTTAAGTTTCCAAAAAGAAGAAAAAAAGTTAACCTATAAATTAGAACAAGATTCAAAAGCAAGTTAATTCAACAAATCCATACCTCGCAACATGGTTTGCAAGAGTTGAAACGTCTTAGAAAAACGAGGGTTTCTAACGTCACTCCAATTATAATTCAAAACTCCGAACACTTCGTCGGATTGAGCTTGACCCTGTCGATAATAATAGCTACCTTGCCAAGCCCATAGCGCCCAATCCAAATCCGTCTTAGCAAGATGAGCGACGAAGCAGCTCAAGAACCTATCATCAGCAACATTGGTACCCCTTTGATCAAACCCAAACTCACTAACAAACAAAGGAACTGCCTCAGCTCCTTGCATTACAAACTCAGCTCTCTCCACAAACCCATTGATGATTGTTGAGCATATTTTGTTTAGTGGGTTCGTGATGAACTTTGTTTTGGTAGCTCCGCTAAACGAATATAAGTGCACTTCAAAAACGAGCTTGTTGTGTAGGTTGTTTAGTAGCAACGGGTTATGTCTTTGACATCTTAGGTCGTTGTCGAAATTTAGACCTGAAACGATTACGAGGAGGTTTGGATTTATGTCGTGGATGGTTGTTGCTCCTTGTGTCATGTACTTGTTCCAATCTTTCGAGCTCGATTTTGCTCCTCGAAGTTCGTTTCGTAGACTCATGGCTACTACCTGTTGTTAATTAACAATGTACTTTTACTTGTTTTGTACTTCATAAAATAATTTCAAAAGTTCAAGAGTTACGTACATTCGATTTGTTAGTAAATCGTCGAGCAACCAAACGAAGACCTTCCAACCATTCTTCAGGGTCGAAATAACGATCTCCAAAGAACCCATTTCCGTCGTTAAGAGAGCAACACCATCTCGGCTGACTAATATGATTATCAGCTATCACCATCAACCCACTTGTCCCAAGCACATCAACAACCGCTTCATAAGCTTCAAAAATGGTCATATTCAATACAAATGGATTATGCAAAACCAACCCAGCTTTCGAAGCTCTCAAATCAAGAAGGTCAAAATTCTCTTCAACGGTCCTATTAGCATAGCGAGTAAACATATGAGTTGCATACGTGAGTCTCACACAATTGAACTTCAAACTCACTAACTCATCAGCCAAGTCTTTCAACGACCTGTGAGCGAGGCCTTCGATTAGCATGCTCTGCGTGTGGGAAGGCCAATTAACGCACACAAGTTTGACTCGACGCCCAGTGGTCGAATCGACGATCCATCGCCCTCGAGTCGAGAGAGGTAAAGAATTAGAAAGGGATGAAAAGAGAGAGATGAAAGCCAAAAGCATAAGGGTTTGAGTAGGGCTTCCCATTGGATTGTATGAAGGAGAAGGGGTGTTGTAAGGCATTCTTTATAGTGTTTTGAAGGGAGAAGTTAATGTGGTGGTTGTTGGCCAACTTTGTCCTGGCCGGAATTTAAGAACTTGGCAGGCTCTTTATGCATTGAGGGCCATAAATAGTCATTCACTTGCCTTGATTTGCCCTTTTTAAATGAACATACTTTCCTTAAGCGCTCCTGAGAATGTGAGGTCATTTTGTCATCATCGTCCGTTCGTGTTTTAAATTCATTGTCTGCTTTGGTCTATTGCATCATTGCTTGCTCGTGTTTTGGATTCATTGTTCACTTTAGCCGGTTACGTATCGCTATTAGCCTCATGGTTTTGAAGGGTGTTTGTTAGGGAGAGGTTTCCACACCTTTTATAATAACGAATGTGTGGGATCTCACAATCCAACCCCATATGGCTCAATGTACTCTGTCCGGTATCCACACCTTTGTAAGGAATGTATAATTTTGTTGCCCTCTCTGACCAGTGTGGGATCTCACAATCTACCCCATTAGAGACCCAATGTTCTCTCGTTAGCTAGTTGGTGAGACAATAGCTTACCAAGGTGATGACCAATAGCTGATTTGAGAGGATGATCAGCCACACTGGGAATGAGACACGGCCTAGACTCCTACAGGAGGCAGTAGTGGGGAATTTTCCACAATAGGTAAAAGCCTGATGGAGCAATGCCGCGTGGAGGTAGAAGGTCTACGAGTTGTGAACGTCTTTTCCCAGAGAAGAAGCAATGACGGTATCTGGCAGCCCAATATCCACACCCTTATAATGAATATATAATTTCGTTGTCCTCTCCAATCAATGCGAGATCTCACAATCCACCCTCTTACGGGCCTAACGTCTTCAATGATACACCACCTAGTGTCTGGCTCTAATACAATTTATAACGGCCTAAGCTTGTCACTAACAGATATTGTCCGTTTTAACTCGTTATGTACCGCTATCAACCTTACAATTTTAAAACGCTTTTGTTAGGAGAGGTTTCTACACCCTCTCTAACCGATGTGGGATCTCACATAATCACACACATTCGAACGATTCTTCTATAGTTCTTCTTCAAATCTCTCAACCGAACATTTCTCCTCATTCAATTTCGAGTTCATTTTCAAGAGAAAACGCCATTATATTCGAAAAACGTCACTTTATATATTTTAAAAGTCTATCTTATCTTAGAAACTATTGGTATATTTTTTAATTTTGGCTCATTTTTCCCCGAAAAACATGTTTATTTATAACATTATTTCAAAAAGTGAATGACATTAATATATAATATGGAAGGTAAAGAACGTTGTCTAAAAATTTCCTTAATAATAAATTTTATTTGAAAAAAAGATGAATTATTTACAATAGGGACCTTCAAGCTATACTTAGGTTCATTAGTTTTTCTTTTGAAAAACAATAAATAAATAAATAAATAAATCCTTTACCATAACTTCATTTAAAAATATATATAAATATAGATTTTCACTCTATTTTTTTTTTAATTATTGCTATCGGATAAAATAAATTAAAATAACACAATAAATTAATAAAATTAGTTCAATAATATTTCTATAAATAAAAATGGTTAATATTTTATTTTAAAAATATGGTTTCAAATTTTAAAAATACTCCCGAATTTTTAGAAATAACGTTAAAAAGTTTAGAAATAATATATGAGATGGATAATAATTTTTTAAAACATTTTTTTATAAAGATAAAAGATGTTAATAGACTTTTAAAATTTCATAAATATTTTTTAATAAAGTTTTGAGGTATATTTTTATTAATTAACGAAACTAATATTTTAAAGTAATTAAATTTATAAATTGAAATATAACTTACTTTTATAATCCATCCAAACACGTTATATTAATACAAATAAGATGAACAAGATTTCAATCCACACCGAGATTAAAATTTAATCACTCGAACCGAATTCAACTTAAAAAAGAAATAAGAACTTATTCACGGTATTCTTTTAGTAGTTCGTATTCTTACAATTATATCACTGTTTTCCAGGACTATAATTTCCTCCGTATGCCAAATCTCGTCGCATAATTCGTCCCAACGTAATTGGCTTCGTCTTGAAGGCGTTCATATGTCCTGAAAAAGCTCGGATCTTATAAACTGTTCATCGATTTTGGTCGAAAAAAAAAAAACAAAAAAAAAGAGGAAAAATACCATTTGGAATGAAGAACCTTGCTGCCCCATAGGATGAAAGGAAAAGCATAAGATATAAGACGATTACCAGAGGTATCAAATGCTTCTTATTGGAACCCATTTTGTGTATCTGTTGTCATCTTTAGTCGCTATTTATATGTGAACAATCCTCGGTGGTTATGTGTATCTTTCAAATAAATAACGATCAATTTCCAAACTTATAATAAATCTACGATCGTCCATTACTTGGAATTTGGTTCGAATATAACAGCTCAAGTCTACCGTTAGTAGATATTGTTCGTTTTACTCCGTTATATATCATTGTCAGCCTCATGACTTTAAAACGTGTCTGTTATAGAGAGGGTCTACCCCTACTTCAACTAGTGTCTCGTACCGTTCGATAACTGACTCTAACATCATTTGTATTAGCCTTAGTCTATCGTTAGTAGATATTATTTGTTTTAGCTTGTTATATATCGTCATCAGCCTCACGAATTTAAAACGCGTATATTAAAGAGAGATTTCTACAACCTTATAAAGAATACTTCGTATTTAGATCTCACAGTCAACAACTCTTGAAAGTACCATAAAACATCTAAAAATAATATAGTTTCTCCTAAACGGAATTTCAAACGACCTTAATATTGTAGGTCTAAGCCCTATGGTGGGACATAATTCGTCGACCACTCTTAAAACTTTTTATTATTATTTTTTTAACCGAAATTGATATTAATAAAAAGTTATTTATTTGAATTAGATCATATTTAAATAAATAAATAATTTATAAATTTAGTTCATGCCAATCGAATTTATTATTAATTTTTAAAAATATTTTTTTTAATTATATACTTACAATTATTTTAATTAAATATTTAAAAAAATAAAAAAACTCACATTTTACTATTATTAAAAAAAAGAGTAAAAATAAAATTTTGAATAAATGATCTAACAATTCCAACCCAAAATATTTATGATAGTTTGTTAAATAAATTATCTATATATTTTTGAAATAAATACATAGATATTTCAGAAACACAGATCGATAAGAAAGTACTATCAATGATAGAGTTAGAAGTTCAATCTTCGGTATTTTATTTTATATAATAAGTATTTAATTTTCTGACGTCAGTCTTTTAAATTTCTCTTTGACTAAGTCAACTTTAATGTTTTTTTTTATATTTTAAAATAATAACTCCCGAAACAAAGCATATGGGTTCAATATATTTAAGGCTTAAATTAAAACTATGTTTTAAGTGTTCATAAGTGTAGCGTTTTTGTTAAGTAAGTTAATTAAGATTATGAATGTGATATTAATGAGTCAACTATAGGCATAGATCCAATTGGGTCAACTTGATTAGGGAGCCCTTTGAGTTAGTTTCAAGCTTTTTGTTCACTTTCTTTGCCTCCACTTTTCATGTTTTTACATAATATTAATTCCATTACTTTATATTTTCTGGATCATCGAGCCCCTAAAGTCCGTCCAACCATCCATAAATTACTAGAATTTCGTCTAACACACGTTAGGGAGATGTTTACACACCCTTATAAAAAATGTTTCGTTTCCCTCTCTAATCGACGTGGGATCTCACAATCCACTCCCTTGGAAGCCAACGTCCTTGCTGCACACTACTCAGTGTTTGACTCTAATACCATTTGTAACAACTCAAGCCCACCGCTAATCAATATTGTTCGCTTTTACCCTTACGTATCACCGTCAGCCTCATAATTTTAAAACGCGTTTACTAGGAAGAGAAGGGTAATTAGTCTTTGTAGGCACGAAGAAAGATGAATTTCTCGATTAATGTTTTAGTTTTAAAAAAAATAGTTGACTTTTTTAGTCTAGTAATTACATAAATTTGCTGCAACTAGGCCTATAAAAATAAAAATATTTTATAATAATTTAAAAAAATCGCTCTTTTTTTTTTAATAATAATGATTTAACTTAAGTACCTAAAATTATAAATATAAAAACTAAAAAAAAAACAATATAATAAATTAAAAAATAATAATAAGAGATGCAAATCCATGTGCCGAGTTCCACATTCCTGAACCGGACGGTTTTCTCGGTTCGGTTTGGTTGAACCGTTCATCCACCGCTTATAATCGAGCCCACTTTCTCTTGCAGTTCCTCTTATTTGGTACAGTTGTAGTGAGCTTTTCCCTTTTGGGAAGACAGCTTGGAATCATTTGAGAATATAAATACAATTCTCGGAACGCCCATTTTCCTTCCACCGTTCTCCTCCGGCTTCGGGATTTGAGAAGCCATTGTCGGTGGCAGGTAATTCGTTCGAGCTTTTTTGTCTAATTTAATTCGTATTTTCCATTTCTGATCTTCGTTGATTAAGGGGGATTTTTGCATTTTAGGTTTTCTTCATTTTTCTTTTCCTGAATGTTTGAGGATGAATTGAAATGATTTAGAAACTGAAAATTTCCTTGCTGTTTTTGTGATTTTTGTACTTGAATGATTGTCGGAACTGGGAGTTTAAGGTGGATTTCATTCGTTTAAATCTTCATGGACTGTGGTTGATGCGTTTTTAATCACAAGGAGTTGAAGGTTTTTGTTAATCTTTTTACCAATCAGAAGAAGAATAATTTGAAGTGCTGGATTGGATGAACTTTTGTTCATTCATTACTATCATTTTGGTCTGTTGATGGGAACCTATCTTGAGATTGAAGAGAGAAAGAGGATTACTAAGCATTCAAGAGGCCTTAGTTTCTCAAAGCAATTATGTGCTTCGTTTCCCCTCTACAGCCATGCTATAATGTACATTTCTAGCAATACTCCAAATTTTGAATCTGAACCCTAAGATTGAGTTAGCTTTAATATTGAGTTGATATCAGCTCGATCTTGAAATTGTAAATCAAGAAAAGAAGGGGCACCTCGTTAGTGATGTGACGTAATTGTTATGGACAAATATTGTAACAGCCCAAGTCCGCCCAAGCCCACCGCTAGCTAATATTGTCCTCTTTGGGCTCAAGGTTTTTAAAACGCGTATGCTAGGGAGAGGTTTCCACACCCTTATAACCCTTATAAATGATGTCTCGTTCTCCTCCCCAACCGATATAGGATATCACAAATATCACCAGAGCTTTCTATTGGAAATTATGAAGGAAAGAGTCCAAAGGGTGTTCATGGATGAAGAGCTCACCTTTGATGGGTTTTTCGATCTTGTTTTTTATTATGCAATCTCTTTGGATAAATTGTCTAACATTTCCGCTTCATATTGTACGAATTGCGAATTCCTTTTGTAATCATTATGGATTCATCAATGAAATTATTTCTTATCAAAAGAAAAATCGAGAAAAGAAGAATATCATAGAGGAAAACTACAGAGGGTTTATGTTAATGATGTTTTAGCTTATTTTGTTCAGGAAATGTGTTTTTACTCTCTCCTGGTTCATCTCCTTCGCTAACTTAGTTTCTCATTCTTGATAGATGTCTAATAAAGATGATATTGAGAACCCCAATAATGCTGATAAGGTCCAGAAAGGGCCAGGGACTTCTGCTTTATCAGGTGAGATCCCATCAAACTGGTATGCCATGGTTCTGCAGCAAGTCTCAGTATACGGTGTTGCTGCCGGGTACTGTATTTCCGCCTCCCTGCTTTCTATCATCAATAAATGGGCAGTCATGAAGTTCCCGTACCCGGGTGCACTGACTGCTCTGCAATACTTCACTAGTGCAGCTGGAGTTTTTGTTTGTGGTCAGGCTGGATTTATTGAACACGATCGCCTTGATCTCTTGACAATGTGGCGGTTTCTACCTGCTGCTATTATATTCTATCTATCTCTATTCACCAACAGTGAACTTCTCTTGCATGCTAATGTTGATACGTTCATCGTTTTCCGCTCGGCAGTACCTATTTTTGTTGCCATTGGTGAGACTCTTTTCCTGCACCAGCCCTGGCCATCGATGAAGACATGGCTCTCACTCGCTACCATCCTCGGTGGTAGCGTTCTTTATGTACTGACAGATTATCAATTCACCTTGGCAGCTTACTTTTGGGCTCTGGCTTATCTCATAAGCATGTCCATAGATTTTGTGTACATAAAGCATGTTGTTATGACCATAGGGCTGAACACATGGGGTCTTGTTCTGTACAACAACTTAGAGGCACTTCTGTTGTTTCCATTAGAACTTCTTATCATGGGTGAACTCAAAAAAATCAAGCACGAAATCTCAGACGAATCAGATTGGCACTCATTTGCAGTCGTTTTGCCTGTTGGGTTATCATGCCTATTTGGTTTATCGATCTCCTTCTTCGGATTCTCTTGTCGAAGAGCTATTTCTGCTACTGGATTCACTGTACTCGGAATCGTGAATAAACTCCTAACAGTTGTGATTAATTTAGTCATCTGGGATAAGCATTCGACATTCATTGGAACTGTCGGGCTATTGATATGTATGTTCGGTGGAATTCTATATCAACAATCGACGAGCTCGAAGCAAAAGGCAGCCACGAAAGAGGTAAGAGTACAAGAAACCGAGGAAGAAGAGCAACAAAAGCTACTTGAGATGCAAAGCGCTTCAGTTAGTGAATCAGAGGATGGAAGATCATGAAATGCTTCCAAATGGTAATGCATTCCTTACCTTTTTTGGTCTCATACATATCAATTTCACTTCATCCATAGAAGTTTTCTTCATAGAAACTCTATTTGGTTGCATTCTGGAGTCCAAATTTATCATAACTTGGCAACTTAGTGTCATACAAGAACTCTTTGATAGCAGTTAGTTCCATTTGATGTATATCTTACTATGTTTGTTGAAATTGTTCTTGTAAACCCTTCAGTGTCTTAGATGGAAGTAGATATATCTGTGATATTGTAGCTTTTGTAGGTTGTTTCAGAAATTCATGAATTGAATCAGCTATAAGTTCCGTGAGTTGAAGTCGGTGTCGGTTAATCTTATTGCGTCGAGTTTTCTCGTCTTATTTTGATTGATTGGTGAGTTAAGTTAGCTCATCGCGTGAACATTCAGCTCATTTCAAAGCAAGGTTCTTAAGTCGATTCAAATTAGTATAGCAGAGAACTTAACACAGTCGATTCATCATCCTTGTTTAAATAAGTTGATTTAAAATATTATGGACCTAATCTATGTCGTTATAAGTTGTCATTTAAATTAGTTTTAGCTCAATTTATAGAATAAATATGATATATACAATGAATTTATATTTATAAAGGTGAATATAATATATATAATATATTTACACGTTTTTTTTTCATGAGAATCTGATATATACCAAGATTATATTTAATCCATAAATATGACTATATTCATAGGATCTATCATATATACTTTTTACATTACATTTGACTGTGAGGAACACTCGTGATCGATAAAGTTTCAGAAGATTCGTCAAATATATTGTCTTGGAAAAATGTCTACAACGTTTAACTCGGTTTCTTTAGAATCTCGATGAAATCATCCATGAGTTTATCTTATTGCTCTTCTCTTTCATAGTGGTTTCATTTTACAAAAATGCTTGTCCTTCATGAATTGAACTAAGAAGCCATAAATAGAGGTGGTGTGCTCTTTCGAGTGGTGAACTCTGTGAAATCTCATATCAGTTCAAGAGGAGAATAAAATATTCCTTATAAGGTGTGTAGACCTCTCTCTAGAAAACGCGTTTTAAAATCGTGAAACTAACGACGATATGCAACAAGTCAAAACAGACAAGGTGTGGTGAACTTGGACGGTTATAATTTCATATGGTCGGGGGTTGGTTTTAGGCTCTTTTTTATGGTCTAATTCTTCTTCAACGGCCTGAATTTGTCATTTGTGTTACCGCTTGAGTTTGTTCGCCATGAATAAAGTGAAGATGGAGAATAGATACCACAAAAACTACCCATACTTTTCCCATATTGATATCTAATTATTAATATTCCAACGAATATGTAAAATCTCCTAGTCCGCTAATATTAATAAAAATATCAATAAAATGTCGATATCAATTTCATTAAATATAAACACAAAACATTTAAATTAATAAATAAACATTTAAATAAAAAAAAAATATGGATGAAAATTTAAAATTAATATTTAAAAAAAAAATTGTAAGCAAGTTCATTACTGGGGAAGGGGAATTAGTTAAATAAAGGCGAATCACATGCGGTGAGAGAAAATTTAATTAAAAAAAAAAAAAAAAAAAAAAAAAAAAAAAAAAAAAAAAAAAANAATTTAAAAAAAAAAAAAAAAAAAAAAAAAAAAAAAAGGAATTTTTTTAGTGGGAACGTACTTAGAGTCTTGAGAGGCGTACGGGGCCGGTGGAGACCCAGGAAATCCATTACTAGGGAACCCATATCTCCTTTTTCTTTATTTTTTATTTTATTTTATTCTTTTTTAAAATTTAATTTTAGTTTTACAATAAGAAATTAAAAATGATTTATTTATAGAGAATATAATAATAAAATAAGAAAATGAGCATCTGTGAATTTGGCAGAGAATAAAGGGAACTATAAATCCCTTTTAAACTCGAGAGCCCTTCACCACTCACTCCACGCCTACGCCCTTCACCTTCCTATTCTTCTTCTGAAAGCTTCTTCTTCTTCTTCTTCTTCTTCTTCTTCTTCTTCAATTGCATGGCCGCCGCTTCTAACCTTATCATCGCTGCTCGACCACGACTCGCCCATTTGCGGAACCCACTCCGCCGCCTCTCGCCCTCTCTCTTCACCCTCCGGTACTCTTATCTCTTATTTCAAAAAGTTTTGATTAATACATTGTTTCAAAAATGTTTGTAAGTAATTTGTGAAGTGTCCTTGGACAGTTCAATTCTCGTATGTATGTATCTATATATATATATATATATAGACCGTAAAGATTTTTATTTATTTATTTTTATTAAAAGAAACAGAGTATTCACTATTCCTATAAAAAAAACCACTCGTAAATATATTTTTGAAAGTATAAAGATGTTATTGAAACTTTCGAAGATTTATGGATATTTTTATTAATTTAGTTCATTTTATATTTAGAAATACGATATTTTAATAATTTAATGTCCAAAGTTGACTAAAATAAAAGGAAACAAAACAAAAAAAAACCCAAATTTATATTTATCTTATATGCTATCACACGTGTCATCTTGATCAAGGTTAAACTTAAATTTAAATAAATATCAATATTAATTAAAAATTATGAAAATAAATTTATAATTTATTTTATTTTATTTTAAAGAAAAGGCATGGAATCACCTACAATTGAGAGGCATGGATTTTGCCGTGCTTGTCTTCTATATGTTTCTATGGTTGACATCGTCTATTTATTTTTGTAGTCAATTATTTATTATCTTACGCTCAATTTTCACAATTTTAAGAATGATTTGTTCTCTTTTTTAATGAATTAGAGATTTCACAATACACCCTTTGACTCCCAGCGTTTTCACTGACACTCATTACTCTCCTCAATCGACGTAGGATCTCACAGTTCATACGGTCAGTATATTAATAATATATATATTTTGGTTTCAGGGCAGGTCATTGGTCAGCGTATGAGAAGAACCCAGAGGAGGAAGTCTGCCCGACAGTGGTGCCAGATCATATGATCCACTCCATATCCGAAGACTACTGGGCGCCACATCCCCAAACCGGAGTTTTCGGCCCACCAATAACTCAACACAATCCTGTTCCTAGCGACACGTCGGCTGGCGGCGCCAAAGAGGGCTCCGTTCTGGAGCTGAAGGTTTGGTTCCGACACGTGGAGCTGGAGGACCCTGAGAAGCCACACGCCCTGTAATCTCCACGGCTATGATAAGATATAATATTATTATAATAATAATAATAATAAGCTTACGTGCATGCAGGGGTGTAAGAAGAAGTTTATGTGTATTATTTGGATTGAGTGGTGTGTTTGTATTTCCAAGCTGTATTATGAACGTGTGTGCTACACCAACTTTGCAGCTCGTTTCATTATTATAATCTCTTCTCGTAAATTTAAGCGTTATGATTAGAAACGGAGTAACTACTGGGACGAAATTGGTAGTCGATGACATACTCGATAGATTGATTTCTATACGTCAAGATCATATATAGTGAGATCCCCGATGGCAACTTATCTCTAGCATATGAATTTTAAAAATCATGAAATTGACGACGATACGTAACGGTATAAATGGGACAATATCTATTAGTAGTAGGCGTGTGATTTTCTCTAATTTTATAATTAAATTTGCTTAATAAAAGTTATAGATAGTTTCATTTGTCACGATTTGAAAAGTAAATTTGTTTCTATAAAATTACAAATACATTTTTAATTTTTAATTTTTGGTTGGGATCGAATAATGAATATCAAGATTTTTATCTCGTTTGCAGTAGAGAATATAATAAAATACGAGATGATATATATATATATATATAATATGGTTTTACATATAAACCATCGGCTCTCGGATTCAATATTGTTAGGTAGATGGAGTTTTTAGATTTTTTAATAATGTCAGAGTTTGATCATTTTCTTATTTTGAATAGAATGTGTTGAGCCAAATCTTTTTTTACGAAAAATGCATCAAACCACGTGAGGTTCATGGTGTAGTTTGTTCATAATTGCTCATAATTATGAGCTATTTTCAAGTAATAATATATATTAAGAAATAATGGATATGAAATAAGAACATAATGATTATTGCATAAATGTAAAAAATGTAAAAAAAAATTCTTAATGAATAATGAGCGAATTATTGTTATTTCCACAAATTCCGCGAAATTCCTTATAGATTAACGTTATTGCGCCTGGTTTGAACTTGTTGTAGTTTTGGGGGGAAAATTGAAGTGAAGAGACACAACGCTTGAACCAACACCTGCAATTTGGAAATCCATGTCTTCAATCTTTGATTCTCCGGCCGGTAGGTTTTACCTTTCAGTTTAGTTTCTTCTTAAGCGATGATCGAAGATGAAAATTCTGGCATCACCGAGGAAGAAAGGGATCGAATCTCCCGCAATTTCAGAGCTGCCAAAGCTCTTCTTGCTCGTAAACGCCCTCGCCTCTTGCACTCCCATCAGCCAATTTCTCAGCGTTCTAATCGTATCCATTCTGCTAATCTACTTCCTATCAGGTATGTGTTCTTAGAGCTGTTGTGTTTGTTCTGATTTGGATTAGTTCGATGAAAGTTTCAGTAGTTCAAGATTTTGGAAAGATTTTGAGATTTTCCATTTGTTTTCTTGCCATTGTTTTAGCTCCAGGGTTTCGGATTTAAATGCAACTGATGCCCCGGTTTGTGATAATGGTGCAAAGAGGGTTCCATTGTCCGAGATTTCGGGGAACACTCCGCTATCGAAGTCATTTGCTATTGCAATTGACGCTACTTCAAAGGAGTTGGGATTAGATTGTTTCAAGACTCCTTTAAAAAGTTCTGAATGTTCTAGTACAAGAAATTCTTTCTCGGCTCCAAGTATTCTGGATGATGATTTTGATGAGTCCACTTTAGAGGAAATCGATGCTCTCTGCGAGCAGAACTCATCTGCTAGAGCAGAAAGGGACTGTTCACATTCCATCTTCCATGCGGGAAATCAGGATAATGGTAGCTATAACGATGATCCTAGTGTAGATTTGGAGTCTGTAAATGGTAGCGAAAGTAGCGAAAACAAAGGCTTGTTGTGTTCTTCGGACGCCTTGGAATTAAGAGCAGAGTGGATCAACTCTGACTCTGCAACTAAGAAGATCGGGGCCATGCCAGCAGAGTATGCAAAATATCTGTTGTCTCTCAATGACAGACAACAAGAAGCAGCTTGTAGTGATATTTCGATCCCGTTAATGATTCTTGCCGGTCCGGGAAGTGGAAAGGTCTTACTTCTTGTTTGTAAATTGAGAATCAACAATCATATTGTTTGGGGTTTAGTAAATGCTTTTACTTTCAAGAATATTTGTTTAGTTCATGATGAATGGTAATCTCACCTAAGCTGTATTTTCTTTTAAAAATTCGCTTAAGGAAAACTCAAGCGTGTGTCTCCATTTCTAAAAGTTACCTAAGATTGGTCTGAGTTAGAGCCTTTTTTGTCGCCAAGAGCTGAAATTTCTATTATATGCAGACTTCCACCATGGTCGGTCGAGTTCTGATGCTGCTTAGCGAGGTATCTCCGCCTTGTGGCACAATGTTTCTTTCTAATCTTGTTTATTTACAAATTTATTTAACTCTGATATTTGTGACTTTTTATTTCATTTCTTCTCTATATAATTTTAGGACATTATCGGTTTAGTTACTTCTTTTTGGTTGTATAGGGTATAGGCCCAGCAAATATTTTGGCAATGACTTTCACTACTGCAGCTGCTTCGGAAATGAGAGATCGCGTTGGTGCAGTGACTGGGAAGAAAATGGCAAAAGAACTTGTGATTAGCACATTTCATTCATTTTCATTGCAACTTTGTCGTTTACATGCAGAAAAGTATGCTCAAACTTTTCTTTTTTTAACCTTGCCTAGATTTGTGTTCTGTATCTGGGTTTATCATTATTCTTTTTGTAGCCTTACCATGTGCGGAGCACATTGATAGTTCAATTCCACTGCTTCATATATTTCAATTGTTATATAAACCATCAAGGAAATGATATGTATGGAGAAGAAAAATTTCACTGTGTACTACAAGTAATAGGGCCAACTAATAGAAGTGTAAGAGAGATTTCTTTACAGGTTTAAGAATCCTTATTTTGAACTTATTAATATCCTTAATTTGATAGCCTATCGATATTTGTAAGGATTTAGGTGTCTTATTCGAGGGGAACAAGGAAGGAGACTAAACTAGATTAAGAAAAATCTTTAGTTAATATAGAATTATTGAGAGGAGATATCTTTCTGCTCAGTCATAAGTCAAACATAAACTCTAAACTTATCTATGTAGGATCATATCTGATTCTAATCTTAAATGTTTCAAAATGATATATGCTATGCTTTAAGATATGTAATCTTTTTCTGTTTATTTGTGTAGTCATTAGTTTTGCAAAGTTCTAAGTTGAAGTATGTCCTACCAAAGTACGTTTACTCAATGGTTTTCCTTTTTATTAACCTTTGATCCTTGTTATTATCTTGAGGTTAGATCGTTATCTTATATTACAGGTTAGAGCGCACTTCGGATTTTTCAATATATGGACATGGGCAGCAAAGGAGGGCAATCATTGAGGCTGTGCGTCTATTGGAAAACGAAAAAAGTAAACAAAAAGTAGACTCCAACATACTTGATGATGCTTCTAAGGATGTTGCTCCGTTGCATTTGAAGGATAAGTCAAAGAAATGGCAAACTTTTGTCCCTAAGGTTAGTACTTTACTTTGTCAACTTTAGTTTATGGTCTTGTGTGTTCTTTTCTCCCTTCTTCGTGTTGTCCAAAGGATTTCTGTTTTCATTCTTTTCATTGGTTCTTAACAGCAAAATAAAAAAGGTCTTCATTTTGGAGAAAATTTAGGAGGGAGAGTTAATTTGGGGGAGGATAATAAAATTGGAGAAGAAATCCTCGACTCTTTCTGCAACTTTTATAAGAAAAAATGTCAAAGATTCATTTTAGAGGGTATAGAATTGAGACTGCAATAAGTAAAATTAATATTGGGGTTGTTGGAGAGGCGAATAAAGCATTTCTTATAAGGGTGTGGAAACATCTCCCTAGTAGAGGCATTTAAAAACCGTATGCGTAACGGGTCAAAACGGACAATATCTGCTAGCAGTAGGTTTGGGCTATTATAAATGGTATTCGGGCCAGACACTAGGTTGTGAGATCCCACAAATCGGTTGGAGAGAGGGACGAAATATTCCTTATAAGGGTGTGGAAACCTCTCCCTAATAGATGTGTTTTAAAATCTTGAAGGAAAGTCCAGAAGGGAAAGCCCAAAGAGGACAATATCTGCTAGCGGTGGACTTAGGTTGTTACACAAAATCGAGGGGGAATGTAGTCCAACATGATACTTTTTTGTTCCTAATTTGAATTAGCTTTATTGTATATCCTCTTTCTCAACGATCTGATGTAATTCTGCTGTTGGAATTTAAGGAATTGATTTCACTGTATTCCAGGCTAAAGCTTGTGGAACTACTTCTGAAGAACTACGTACAAAGGGTGATGAGATAGGAGTACGCTTCCAATTTTCTGGTTAACAAGATTTGTGTCAACAGCTTTGTTTTCTATTTTTATTTGAAGTTGTGTTTGAACCAGGCTGCAGTTCTTGACAACTACAATGAAATTTTGAAATCTTGTAATGCCCTGGACTACCACGACTTAATAGGCTGTTCCTTGAAGCTGCTTACTGATTTTCCTGAAGGTTCAATACTAGCTTATCAGTTTTAAATATTAATTTAAATGTGATTTATGGTTTGATTCATTTGTTTTTTTTTTTTTTTTTTCTTTGTTTGAAGTATACAAGGAGTGTCAAGATTCATGGAAAGCCATTATTATTGATGAGTTTCAAGATACAAGTTCCATGCAATACAAGCTTCTTCAGATTCTTGCATCCAATAGGCAGATAACTATAGTTGGTGACGATGATCAGGTCAGGCTTTTAGTTCATCCCTACACAATTTGCTTTCCAGGTACTGTCAAAATGTAATATTTGCATCGACAGATTTGTTAATGGGGATTTTTAAATTTCATACAAAATTCTCATGGTGCAAGGATTTTTTTGTTGGATGACTTATCGTCTATTCTTAAATAAACATCATCGTCTTATTTTCTTCATTCCCGTGTCGATCCATTTTCTCGAAAGCAATGCTTTCTAAGTATAACCATCTGTCTAATTGGGAGGCGTACAAAAACTGAGTGTTTGTTGCAATACTAAGAATTAACTTCAAATCATGGGTATATTTGTTATTCTATTATACTATAACAGTAAAAGGCTGGTGTAATTGTTGAATTGTAATTTCTTTTTCCTCTTTACATTTCCATGTTTAGTATGTGTGTTATCCTCAAGTGACGTTTCCAATGTTGTAATATAGTCCATATTCAGTTTCAATGGAGCTGATATCTCCGGATTTGACTCTTTCCGTAAAGACTTTCCAACTTACAAAGAGGTTAATATTCTTTCTAGGCTTGAATCTTGTAATTTCTTTCATATTCTTTTAGCTTCTTTGTGTAACGTATCATTCTAGATTATAATACAATGATGATGAGTCGTTAATTTGGTTTATTTTCATTATGTAGATCAGACTCAATAAAAACTATCGATCCACAGGCTGTATTATTGATGCTGCTTCTTCTCTGATACGAAATAATAAAAAAAGATGCCCTTTTAAGGATGTTCGAACTGATAATTTAACTGGATCTAAGGTATTTCTATTCTAGCCATATGAATATTGAGCAAAATTTATATTATAGTACTTTAAATTCATATTTCTTTTGCCTCCATAATAATATGAAATCATATGCCCCCACTATCCAGATTACAATTAAAGAATGCAATAATGAGGCTGCTCAATGTGCATTTGTTATTGACAAGATCATGGAAAGCACTTCAAATTGTTCAGCTTCCAAAGGCTTTGGGAGCTTTGCAGTTCTTTACCGGAGGCAGGTCAAACTTATCTGCCAATATATCAATAATGAGAAACACAAAAAAATCTACTGCATTTGTTCTGACAAAACCAGTGTTATCTTTGTTTCTGTAGATATCAGGAAAAGTATTTCAAACAGCTTTCCGTGAAAGAAAAATACCATTTAATGTTCATGGTGTGGCCTTCTACCGAAAAAAGGTCTACTCTTATTCCACCAATAATATGACTGCTTTATGACATCAGTACAGGTTGATTGTCCTACAAACGTTGTTTATGCGAATTGATTCTTGTAATCAAGTTTGATATGAAGTTAAAATTTAATGTTCTTGATGTGTATTTATTTATTATTAAGCTAGATTTATGTTGTCCAAATTGTGTGTTGGTATTACAGGTAAGTTATTAGTGTTCGTATGTCCATAACGAATGTTTATACGTTTGCATTAAAACTACATGTCGTTGGTCATTTTGTTTGAAATTTTACGAACTAATTTTATTTTCTATCTTGCAATTAATTGACTATAACTCCAACTTTGGCTACAACATCTTCACTTCTTGAAACTTATTAAATTCTCTTTTATTTAGGTAGTGAAAACCATTATGGCTCTACTTAAAACAACATTTCCTGATTGTGATGATGGTGCTTATCGTCAAGCTTTCAAGGCTCTAATTCCTTTTGAGAAAGAGGAAAAGAAGAGGGTAGCTTTTTCTTTCTTTATCTTTTCTTCCTCTACTTTGTTATTTAAGACCCCTGTGATAGTAGCATTTTGCTTTTCTCTTGAAAGTCGGTTTTGCGTACTAGAAGGCAGTACTTCATCCTTCCCTTTTATTTTTGCAGATAATTAATCACATCGACAAAATTTCAACGGTAAGAAAGTGCCCATTTATTACTGCTGCTAGGGACATCTTCAACTCCAAGATTTCTGGAACCTTAAAGAGGTTAAGTTTTACAGATTCATCTGTAAAGTTTGAAATCATTGTCTAAAATCATCAATGCTCTAACTTGGTTTATTGATTCGTCATTTATTGCTTTATTTTGAAAGGCTTGCCTAGGTGCGAGGACCTTGGACACACTAGTGTATTTTTTTCAAATGAATTAGAAATGTGTTGCTTAAAAGCATTTATGTTTAAACAATATAAAGAAATAAAGGTCCTTTAATTTTTTTTGTTAACTCTACATTTTCTCCTATTTAAATAATGGAAAGGGCTCAGAGAATATAGGTTAAAAACCATGTAGCTACCTACTTCTCACTTGATATCCATGTAGTTACCTACCTACCTCTTGTGCGATTCGTCGAGGTAGGCACAAGTAGGCTTAGATACTCACGAATACTAGAAAAAAAACAATGCTATATTTCTTTTGCATAGGACATTGATATTTTTATTTTTCTATTACATGCTTCACAAAAAAATAAAAAATAAATAAAAAAATTAAAAAAATTAAAAAAAATAAAAAATCTTGCATGTGCTTTGGTGTGATTGCCATTTTATAAACAATCTCTGTTGTGGCTTGACAACTTCTTGATTGACCCAGTAAAGTTTCCTATTAAATTACTGCGTTTGATCCGTGCCCAAATCTTACAGGAGTCAACTTAACCAAGGGCGTAAGGTGCTGTCTACATTAGACATGGTGTCAAGACTTGTTCTAAGGGTAATGCATGTGGGACACTACTACGGTATTTGCATGATGATTTAAAGTGTTATATATACAGAACTTATTTCAGTTTCATCCTATCCGGAAAGCTTATTGAACTCTTCCAGTAAAAAAGTATAAGAATGTATAGTAATTGTATGTTTACCTAACCTAATGAACGACGGAGTTTGTTCCCCATACTATTGAGCTGAAGTATTTATTTTAGTTCTTTTTTGAGCCCTTTCAAATTATCAGAGTTTTCTATCTTTTTCAATGTGAGTGGTATATGTTAAAATTTTAAATATCTCAATCCTTCCATCCTGTCTTATTTGAAATGTAGAATTGGAAATCATTTAGCCTTTTGAATTTACTCCTTTGCTTCCCTTCCGGTTATTTTAATACCTTTCAAATCATAAATTAACCCATTTCAATCTAATTTGTAAATATTTGCAGGAACAATCAATATCAACTGTTATAACCTCTGTGTCTAACATGTTACCTGAGGTTTGTCTTCTTTCAACATAGATCTTTTTATGAATTTTCATATGCAATTCAGTTTGCTAATTTTAGAACCTGAGGGTCTGACCATTAGCTTCTAGAGGCTTAAACACAGGGATCTGCCATTCTTTGTTTTTGTTTTAGTTTTGGTTGGTTTCAATAGGTTCCTCTAAAAAAATTTGGAACTACTTTCACAGTATTTCAGTGAGCATTTCTGCCATCATGTAATGGAAAGTTCATTGTTTTGTGTTCTGATGGGCTAGATTAGTGGTTCATATTCGAAGCTTTTAGAGATCCTTTTTTTTTCTCTAGAAAACATTTTTTTAGTTGTAGATAACTTAGTGAACCACGTATCTTGGAAGAATATTGTTAAGCAGCTTTCAGAAACTCATTTATCACTATGTTTACTTGTAATGTTATTTCTTGTTCTGATCGTTACCAACTTACCAAAAAGGTCTAACGTGCTACCACGTAGTTTTTTTTATTTACAATTTTGTTCTACCCCCATCATTACTTCCAGAAGAGGAGAGAATTTATGATGAGTCATGTTTTTTTTTATTAAAAAAATCCAAGCCTTTATGAGGGTTGCTATTTTCTCTAATTGTGACACCATTTCTTCTGGTGGCATATCTTCAGAAGTACCTTCTGGAGCAACAGGCAGTTACTAATGTTGATGGGGGAAAATTGCTGAACGAAGACAATGATATCAGATCAGTAAGTATAAATCCAATGCTAATGAACACAAAATTATATAATAATTTGATGTAGATGAGGGAAAATCGCTCAATGAACATGACAATATCAGACCTATTGATAGATTTCCATGTTATGGTTTTATACAAAAAGGGTGTTTGAGGGCTTGCTACCTATCCTACGTACGAAGTTTTTTTAAAAGATCAAGATCTCCTATGGAAACTCTATTTTATAGATCAAGAACACAAATTTCTTTACTGCCTCTTCCTGGAGTGCTAGCTAAGTTCCATTTGTTAATTATAAAACACATATCCCTATTCAATTTCAATAAACCTAAAAGGCCTTAAAACTTATATTCTTAAACTTCCAAAAGCATTCTTTCTAGGTTTCCAAACTCTAAGTTCCTTTTGGTTTGTGTTCTTATCCGGCCCAAAAGTACCTCTTTTATTATAAGGTTTCTAGATCTAACATCTAAGGGCATTTAAAATTAATTAACCTAAGGCTAATAGATTAAGTGCATTATGAAAATAAGAACACAAGTAGAGTTTAAGAAGCAATTCAGTCCAGAAGAGCAATGCTTAGTTCATAATCTTTTGATTTAAATAACAATTAGATGAAATATAATATTTCAACTTTGATTTTTAGCACATATTCATAACAAATTTCAAAAGTGAAAGATACACTCACTTTAGATGGGAAAAGATGCAAATGAGTTTTGGCAGTTGCAACCTTTTTCCGTAATTTTAAAATCTGAGCCTTGATTTGTTCTATACCATTGAATTTCTTGTTCTTGAAGGTTCTTCAGTATTTATTGGATGATGTCTCCAATTTTTTGTCAAGTCATTTTACTGTGGAAGAAGGGAAGACAGAGATTGTAGAAAGTGAGCCAGGTTGTCTTAATGCTCTGAAAGCTTTTGTTGACCATGTATCTGAGAGGGAAAAGGCAAATTTCTGCTCTCGCCGTCTTGACAATAAAAACTCTGTCACTTTAACGACCATTCACCAGGTTCTTCCTCCTTGCATCTTTTTTAGAATTGTCTTGAATTTGATAACGTTACTCTAGTAATATTTAGTACCATGGATACTGCTATGCCATTTTCTGTTGTCCTTGTAAAGTTCCTTGTCTTCCTTGTGCAGTCAAAAGGCTTGGAGTGGGATGTTGTCTTCATAATTAAGGTAATTGAAAACTGTATAGAAGGGCGTTTCTTTTGGACCTTGCTCTGCTGTAGTCATGCTTCCGGAGGTTCTTGTTTTGATTTCTTGTAAAGTGATTATGAGTGTATAAGATCTAGTGGATTAATTGGATTTTATTTTATTTTTACTTTTTTAGTTGTAATTTGTTATTTAGTTTTGGTTGGTTCATTTATTTGATAATATTTTGTGTTGGTTAGGGGAAACCTTTGTAGATGGAGGGAGAGTCTCTTGTATTTTCAAGACTGCAATAGAAAATGCGTTTTTTTGGTGTTTGTGTTTATGATTTTGTTTACTAATACCATTTCAATGATGTGCTATATATATATATTCTTCTTCTGAGATGACAATACTTTTAGTACTTTGATGTTACCAGGCCAATGAATCAGAGATTCCTCTCTTGCATGAATCCAGGGGCATTACAATGGAAAATGGAAACTCAATTGAGGTTAGTTTTTCCATTTAACATTGTTGACTTGTTCTATAGAATTCCTTCCATTTGTGCCATATTAATTCTCCCTTGAAAATAACAGGAAGAACGACGCTTACTATATGTTGCGATGACTCGTGCTCGAGAGAAAATCTTTATATTGTATGTCTTGATGGACTCAGATTGGCAGGTTTGTTTTAGTTGAACATTTACTATCATATAAATGTGGACAAATTGAATTGACTCGAGCATTTTTATTAGATACTCCAACCTTCAAGATTTCTCAAAGAAATTCCTGATCATCTTCGAGAGATACAGGTGCTTTTCATTAAGTTTTGTTAGAACGCACTGTTTATTAGTACCCAACACTTGGCAAAAGAAGTGTTAATGGTATAATCTTTTCTTGTAGGCTGAAGTTAGTGTCCAACACTTCCAAAAGAAGCACCATGATGTTCTAAAACAGAACATGCACATACCTCTCGAAAAACCTGTATCAGATGATTTGGATGCTGCGTTAAACAATCCTGCTAAAGATCAAATCGACATTAGAGACTCCGAAGAACCTTTAGAGACGACTAATGGGAATCATTTCCTAAAAAGGTGTTATCTCTTTCCAATTCCATTGTTTTGTACGTATCTATACCCAAAAAAGTAATATATTTTGTTCTTCTTTATTCCAATTGCAGATTTGATGTGGATAACAGAGCAATTATTTCCCATTTATTTCATCAGTGGGCCAAGAAAAAGGCCTTTCAAGATCCTAAGAGGTTAATTGATAAGGTGATCAAATTTGAACTTCTGTGTTCTGATGATATAAATGGGACTTCGCAAAGTTCAATAATTTTTTCATAACTTTACAGGTTGGATTTGTAATTGATGAACGGCTGAGAGTGAATAAATGCAAATCGAAGGTTATAGTTTTCTTTTTTTCATTATTGTTCTTATTTTTTCATTTTTAATAAAGTTTCACTAATTGGGCTCTAGTTTTTCCTTTTCATTTTAATATGTAATGAAACTACCACCAGCTTTCAATGTTCTGAGCCACAGCTCAACTGATTTTCATGAATCCCATTGTTGGACAGTTCAAATAGTAACGTATGAAAATTGTCCGGTGAAGCCATAAAAACTTAGGATAATAGAGAAATTACTTATCAATATATTTCGATTGTTCACTTATCCTAGAAAATGTATGTTTACTGAAATCAAATATTATGAACGATGAACATACGATAACTTTTTAAATTTTAATTGTCTTTATTTTATTCGTACTTCATCAATAGATTCCATAGTTTGAATATAACAGCTCAAGCCCACCGCTAGTAGATATTGTCCTTTTTGGGCTTTTCCTTTCGGGTTTCCCCTCAAGGTTTTTAAAACGTGTTTGCTAGGGAGAGTTTTCCACACCCTTATAAAATATGTTTCGTTCTTCTCCCCAACCAATGTGGGATCTCACAATCCCACCCCCCTTCGGGGCCCAGTGTCCTCGCTGGGACTCATTCCCTTCTCCAATCGATGTAGGACCCCCCAAATCCACCCCATTTGGGGCCCAACATTCTTGCTGGCACACCGCCTCATGTTCACCCCCTTCAGTGCTCAACCTATTCGCTAGCACATTGTCCAGTGTCTGACTCTAATACCATTTGTAACGGCCTAAGCCCAGCGCTAGCAATTTGCTAGCGGTGGGCTTGGGCCGTTACATTGAAGTACTAGAATCGTTCACTATATCGTTTTCTAAACTAGTTTTTATTGCGTGAGATAAACTATGCAGTTTGAATATTTATGATGTTGAGTTTTGTGTGCACAGGAAGTCTTGCGTACACTGAAGTCATCATTGACTAGCGATGAAGCACTTCAGTATGCTGAATATGTGAGTATATTGGTTTTAGCCTTCAGCTAATCATCTAAAAAGTAAATGTATTTTCCAAGTGGTACGGCTATAGTAATGATGGATACTTGTTCTGTTCTTTTATATAATTTTACTTGGAATTTTTATTTTAAACCTTCAAACTATTAGTCCTCTATTGACCACCACACCTGTTTTGCCTAGGTTTTGAGATGGGAACAGATCCCTGCGGATAAGCGTGCTCTCTTGATGCAGGAAAAACAGGTTTGTTCTCTTCAGCTTATGAAATGATGATAAAACAAAACAATTGTTTCTTTTGTTTTCTTAATGTTTTATTTGACCTTCAATATTATGAAACACCTTTTTGATTTGCCGTGGTGTCTAAACTCATGTATGAGCACGTCTTGAGAGCTTGAACAACTGGATAACGTAATCTATCAATTTAATATCTATTGATATTGATAACCTTCAGCGTTTATTGTCCTACATTGAAAACAATTATACATAATATTGACGAACTGGATGGCATTGTACCTCAATTCTAAGCAATGAGTTGTTGCAGGAGCATTTCCTGAAATTAAGGATTGAAAATGCAATGGGTTCCTCAGCACCTTCAGCAAAACAGGTAGCTATGATTTATATACCATTCCTCAAGCATCTTTGTGATCTAAATGAAGTTTATTTCCATCCTTGTAAAACGTAGGATTTTGAACTTTGAAAGGTATTTCCAAACACCCCAAGCACTTACCACTGTTACAACTTCAAGAATTTAAGCATGCATATGTTAAAATGCATATCATAGGCTTTGTGTAAAGTTTAAGTGTTGGGATTTCACTACATGCTTGTTTATTCACTCCTTATCTTCTTGATTTATTCATATGTCTAATTGGCAGATTTCTTATTTGCGTAATTTGGGATGTACTATTACTCCTACGTCCCGTCTCCATGCGTCGTCTTTGATCGAGCAATACAAATCACTATGATTAGCTAGAGAAAGGTGCACAGGTAAGGAACCATTGTAGTATATGTATCTTTTGGTTGCAAATATTTCAGTTTTATGATTGTATATGAGTCAAGTCATTCCTCGTCTGATTCGTGAAGATAATTTTAGTTTCGTATGTAACCCTGTAGGTGTCTACAATAGGTGTCGAAATCATCACTTTTTACAATCTAAATGTTGTTGAACTAAAAAAACGTTGTAATGTGTAAATATTTATATATTTATTTATATTGTGAGATGGTAGGCTTTGATGTTAATTTGTAAATTCGATTAGTGTACAAGGTCAGGAATAGGTGAATAAGCGGAAAAACACACCATACAAGGAAAGAAATGCTCTTGATCTCCTATAAAGCCAATCATCGGCGAAGTCATGGGACAACAAAGCTCGACAAAAGTCTAATGTTTTGCCTATGGACTAGAAAGCTCTTGGAATCTCTTTTTCTAAAAGTCTTTAAGTGTAACCTTACAAGATTACGAGTTAGATGAAGAACATTTTGGACCCTAACGGCTTTAGGTCCTTGTTTGTTTTATGTAATGCAATAATCTTATTTTTAAAAAATTTTAAATCTTTAAATGCAATATTTTTATTTTATCGGCTCTAGAATTCTTATAGTTGTAACTTTTTGAGGCAGTCGTATTTTTATTTTATCGGCTCTATACTTCTTATAGCGGTAACTTTTTGAGACAGTCGTATTCTATATAATTTTAAATATTTGAAAATAATAATTATTATTATTATTTGACATTATATGAGAAATGGTTTTGTTCTAAGGGTAGAGCTATTAAACAATTTTCAATTTCGGTGAAAATTTGATAGCTTTATGTTCAAATTCACTTTCAACCATTTGAATTTAATTAAAATATATTTGATCAAAATGTGTATTTTCACTTATAATACAAAAAAAAAAAAATAATAATAATAATTAAAGTCTTATTTGATCTTTTATCAATATTTTCTTGTATTAATACAATTTAATAATTTAAATATTTTATTATTAAAAATGTCAATTATATTGTAATTAAGGCTTCATTAAAATCTTCTTTTATCACTTTAATTAGCTTTCATCAACAATTAACAAAATATTTTGAATATTTATGATTTTGATTGGTTGTGTTATTGATTAATTATCCTTAAGGAATTATTATACATTATAAAGCTTGATTTATAGTTAGATTAAGTTGTATAATCGTCGTGTTCGTTTTGGACGCGGCAAACCCCTTTCGCCTTCTCGCTCCCCAAAAAAACTGACCGTTTGTTGCAGAACTTCCAAGTGGACTCGCATGGCGGAATTGGTCAACGTTCACATCGAAATTCAGGCTCAAATTTAGGCGCCGTTTACAGCTCCAATTACACCCCATCACCACTCTCCATTACACGTATCACTCAATTCATTATATTGTCTTTCCCTTTCCCTATCGCCTTTTTTTTTTCTCCTTTCAATTCAGTTCTTCGAGGCTTTCCCAGCATGAACGCCCTAGCTGCTACCAATCGCAATTTTCGCCATGCCGCGCGAATTCTAGGTCTGGATTCCAAGATCGAGAAGAGTCTTTTGATCCCTTTCAGAGAAATCAAGGTTGTTCTTCTTTCTTTTTTATTTTGGTTTCGTTTGTTGATTTTGATTTTAGACGCTCTGATTGTTTGCTTGTGATGATCGAACAGGTTGAGTGTACGATCCCCAAGGACGATGGGAGTTTAGTGTCTTATGTGGGGTTTAGGGTTCAACATGACAATGCCCGTGGCCCCATGAAAGGAGGGATCAGATATCATCCTGAGGTGACTGGATTTTCTCCTCTTTTGAATTGATGTGATGGCTTGTTCTTTTCTATTCTGTCATAGTTTAGGCGTAATTGGTTNACTGGATTTTCTCCTCTTTTGAATTGATGTGATCGCTTGTTCTTTTCTATTCTGTCATAGTTTAGGCGTAATTGGTTTCTGGATGAGAGTATTTAACAGTTTACATCACTCCCCATCAAAAGATTTGTAGTTTCTATCAGATAAACGAACGGCTGCTGTTGATTGATCATAGTTTGCATGCATTTAGTTACATTATGTTTGGGAGTTTGAGAGTACTTCGGCATGACTGAAAGCATTTTGTCATGATCAAAGGTATTTCCTACTAAAAAAATTTCAGGTTTTGAAAGTAATATGAAAGTTCTTTTAGAAATTGATGAACCAAGCATCTACATGATTTGTTTTTAAATAAATTTTACTAAAATGGTAATGATTAAAATACACTTGTTCAAGAAAGATCTTCACGTAAAAGTTTCACTTTCAAAAGTCATCTTAATGTGAGACATGCAAGGATTTTGCTTCCATGCGAGCTCTACTCTCAAACATCCGTTGGATGCATCCAAGGACATCACAAAGTACTGGTACTATAAAAATTTGACGTCAAAATCTGTAACTAAAAGGTCAACCGTTCTTCTTTTCAAGTACGAAGATGGTTAAGGTGTTTTCATTTGAGTTTTCTCCTTTACTGAATTGCTTAATGCTGTTACTAAAGGTCGACCCTGATGAAGTAAATGCTCTGGCTCAACTAATGACATGGAAGACTGCTGTAGCAGATATTCCTTATGGAGGTGCAAAGGGTGGGATTGGATGCACTCCACGAGAATTAAGCAGGAGCGAGTTGGAAAGGCTGACTCGTGTATTTACTCAGAAGATCCATGACCTCATTGGTATACATACTGACATTCCAGCACCAGATATGGGCACAAATGCGCAGGTTGAGTTCAGATAGTTTAAAGGTTTAATAGCATCCTTAATTTATAGGTGTGCTTCGAATATTTTCAGCAGCACGATTATGCTTAGTTCAGATATTTTAAAGATTTGTGCAGACTATGGCCTGGATTTTGGATGAGTACTCTAAGTTTCATGGTCACTCACCAGCAGTCGTGACGGGGAAGCCTATAGTAAGTAATCGAGATTGAAAATCCAAGAAACTTCTCTGTGTTTGATGAATATCATTGAGTTATTAAGACCCCCTTCTCTTATCTTTTCAATTTTAGGACCTTGGTGGTTCCTTAGGTAGAGATGCTGCAACTGGGCGTGGTGTTGTTTTTGCTACAGAGGCTTTGCTTGCAGAGCATGGAAAGAAAGTCAAAGGTCTAACATTTGTTATACAGGTACAGTAAAGTTCAAACTTGCGAACTTCTAATGCTCACAATGTTTTGTGTTCTCGTTGTAAAGATTCAGCATCTCAATTGAAGAAACCTTTATGAACTGCAAATTCGACAGGGATTTGGCAACGTGGGATCTTGGGCAGCAAGGCTCATCCATGAAAGAGGAGGAAAGGTTGTTGCAGTGAGTGATATCACTGGCGCTGTGACAAATCCGAACGGGATTAATATACCCGATCTTATTGAGCACAAAGGAAAGACCAATAGTCTAGTAAATTTCCAAGGTGCAGATGGCATGAATCCGAACGAACTTCTAGTTCATGAATGTGATGTTCTTATCCCATGTGCTTTAGGTGGAGTTTTGAACAGGTCTACCCTCTTTTTCATCTAGAACTCTTTGTTTGCTGTCAAATATTTTTATTACTCTTGAATACTAAGAAGATTTATATACACACACACACATATATATACACACGCGCGCACACATATATATACATGTTGCATTGTTAGTAAACTGTGCAACACATTGTGGCAAGCTGATTCCATTTTTTATAATCTTCCCAAATGAAGGGAAAATGCTGCTGGCGTGAGAGCAAAGTTTATTGTAGAGGCAGCTAACCACCCAACTGATCCAGAAGCAGATGAGGTAAGTAAGGTCTATAATTAATCTTGGATTCATACACAAGCTTAGATTTGTGACAGCTCTGGTTTCATTGTGCAGATCCTATCTAAGAAAGGAGTCATAATACTCCCTGACATCTACGCGAATGCTGGTGGAGTCACCGTTAGCTACTTTGAGTGGGTTCAGGTAGCAAACAAACTAAACATGAACATTTTCACCACTTCAAAATTATTGATAAGGACTAAAATAGTGTATTTAAAACAATAATAACCATATTAGAACACTCAAAGGGTAAAACCTAAAACGTATGATATGTTGGTGAACAAGAAACCGACGACTTTGTCGATCTAAAACTTTTGGCATTTCTGTTGTATCATTTTTACAATGAATCATGAAAACATTGACTTTGTCGATTTAAAACTTTATGACATTCCTTATGTATCAGTTTTACGATGAATCATTGCCAAATCTCGGAATAGCGTAGAATCAAAATACTACTACTAAGAAGACTCAGATGATTTGCTATATATGATCCAATTACTTTGGTTGAATTCTTTGATAAATGATAGCTTTGTCTTAAGGGGAAGCAAAAACCAACAAACTCAGGTTAGTGGTGAATAGTTCTAGCTAAAAGGTGTAGTTCATGGACTTTGCAGAACATTCAGGGCTTCATGTGGGATGAAGAGAAGGTGAACAAGGAGCTTCAAAGGTACATGACAAGAGCTTTTTATAATATCAAAAGCATGTGCAAATCACATGATTGTAATCTTCGTATGGGTGCATTCACTTTGGGTGTCAATCGTGTGGCACGAGCCACGCTCTTGAGGGGATGGGAGGCCTAGACATACATGAACCCTTCTTCTTTTAAGTGCTTAGATTATCAGCACTTACTGCATGCTGAAATTAGTGTTGAATAAATTTATTGACATTACTTCCAAAAATTTAGTAAAATTTATCCACAGTGTTTAGCTTGAGGAAGTTTTTCTTAAATATATTGTTAGTTGATGTCTCCACTATTCTCTTGTTTGGTTCTTCATTTCATTGTTGTTCATGATTTAGACATACATGTACATGTACCAAAGTTGGTTGAAACTTGGATTTGCTAGAGTTCTATCATGCTAAGAGCCGAAAGCTCGCCCTTTCTACGATGTTTGGACCAAAGTTGGTCCAAACTTCGACCAATAACCGAAAAGTTAGAAATCCAAAGTTTAGACCAACTTTAAACTAACTTGAAAAATCCTTCTACGATGTTTGGACGTTGGTCCAAATATCGACCAGTAGTCGGAAGGTTAGAGATCCAAAGTTTAGACCAACTTAAAAGTTCATTGTCTAAACGTAATTCGACTTAATTTTTCAATTCAACATTATTATTAATAATTTCGTCTTTCTCTCGTTCCTTTTCCCTCTAAGATGTCTAGTCACTTCCATCTTCTTTCTTAGAGAGGTATTTAGGGCCGGGGTAATGTTGAAGTCAACCAAAATTTAGTAACCGAAGGAAATGCCACTACGCCTTCGGCTTTGGCGCACAGTTAACATAACTTTTTCAAGCTTCATTTTACCTTCTCTCTCTTTTCTAGACGTCTAGTCGTTGCCTCTATCTTCTTTCTCTAACAACAATATTTTTCACCTCTATAACTTTCTCGAGCTTCATTATTTTTTTCATACTTTTTTTCTTTTATTTAGCAAAATTTTGAATTCTAGATAAAAAAAAAAAAAAGAGAGATATTATGAGACTAGGAGGCAAAATAAGGAGGGAGAAAATTGTTTTAAAACAAAAATGTTTGTTGACTTTCATAAACAAAGTCAAGAAAACCTAACCCTTCTTTTTCCTTTAAAGAATAAAATTAATAATAAGATTTCTTAACTTATTACTTATTTATTAATTTAAATATTTTTATGAAAAAATTTATTTCTATACTTGTTTTCTTTTTTTTTAAGAAATATGGTTAATTTCAAACTTTCTTATTCAATAGATATAGAAATAATACTTTTAATCTTAAAAAATAGTGATTATTGATAAAAGTATATCGAGATTAACATGTCAATATTTTTATCCAAATTTCTATAAGATTATAAGGTGCATAGAAGATGAATTAATATGTCAATTCTATGCCTAAAAGAATTAAAGTAACATTAATAATATTAAATTTTAATTAATTAATTTTTTTTTTAAATTAATTAGCTTTTATTAAAAAAATTAAAACTGGTCCAAAATAAAATTAAAGAAAAATTAATGTGTTATAAAATAATCCGTTCGTTAAACGGTCGTTTTCTTACGGAACGGCGTCACGGAACTCGTAAAACGTGCCAGATAAAATGTAACCCCGTCTGAACCAACTGCCATACGAAGCCTTCTTCTTCGTCTTCTTCGTCTTCTTCACCTTTTTCCTTCTCGAGTTCTTCTTCTTCCAAAAGCTCCAATGCTTCAGCTTTCGCCATTTCCTGTGTGCTCTCTCGAATCTCTCTTCCTACTCAAATCTCTCTTTCTCTGATGCAAAATGTCATCGTCTTCGTCTTCTTCTTCTTCTTCTTCTTCTTTCCTTTCTTTGTCCTCTTCTCCATCGCCGTCTCTGCAGAGGAGCTCCGACAGCAGCACGCAGGATTCGGAGGCGGAGCGGCGTCTTCGTGAGGCGGAGGACCGGCTCCGGGAAGCTATTGAGGAGCTTCAGCGGCGACAGCGGAAAGTAGCGGCGTGTGGATCTCATCATCACCAGAGCCGGGAGCAGCCCCCGCCGTGTGATCATGCCGCTTATGAGTCCTCCTGTGTGGCTAATGCCATTGGTAACCTTTGCCAGACCTTCCTCCTTTCCTATGGTGTTAGAGTTGGCATTGGTATACTTCTCCGCGCTTTCAAGCTCGCACGGAGACAGTCCTATTCCTCTATCCTTGATCTTAAGGTTTGTTTTGTTTGGGTTTATTCTCGTTTTTAAATTGTTGATTTTGGTATTCCTTATTGTTGTGTGATCGTCGATTGAAACTTTGAATTAGGGTTGGAAAATATTGTTTGATTCACTTCACAATTTAGATTTTGTTACTATCACTGCAGTTGTTTCTTATTGCTGCTACGTGACTGTTGTTTAGGTTCATGCAATTGTTGTTGAAACGTATTATTTCGCCATACATATTGGAAATGAGTTTGTATTGGAGGGGGATTATAATGAGATGGGTTGGATCTTGCTGGAATTAAAGTAATATTTCCAAGTGTGCTCCTTAGATTTTTCGATTTTAGGATTTAACTTCTAATTTCAATTCTTATAAGAAATGTATAGCTACTTTGAATGTTAAATCTTAGATGTAATTTATGTCTGATGGCGTAATTATATTTCAATTGCTTCAATTATCTAAAATGAAAAAGCATCTCATTATAATGGTTCTCTCTTCAATGAGTTCTCCGGCTAGGTTGAGTAGTGATGAGTTATCCCTTTCTCCCTTTTGTTGCGGCTCAATAGAACGCAAACAATGCCGTGGGTTTTTGGATATGAAAGGGACAATAAGTTTTCACTGTCTGTGCAATTTGTTTCATTGTTCGTGACAGCTTTATGAGTTGGTTCAAGCTATCAAGAAGTACAAAATTCTTTGAAGAAACTAGGTGGGACAATTATGCTGGTTGGATAGATAAGTATTACAAGAGAGGAGTGGCAGTGGAAGTTTCCGAAGTTGAACGAAAGGTAGCATATTGATACTGAGGGCTGAAACTTGAAAGATTAAATTTTTTTAATAGGAGGATTGAGCTGAAATCATACGGGTTATTTTCATCTCATATGGCTTCCCTTTTATGTGATGCATGTAATGAGATTGGCGAAGCTTTGGGCTTGGTTGATGATTTCTTGGTATGACCTTTAATTCCTTGAAGCTTTCTACTTCATAAAACTTCACAGAATTGGTTCCATGTGATGGCTAAAACTTTATGGTTGTTAAGGGTCATTTTTTATCTCATACAGCTCCCCGTTTATGTGATGCACTTAATGAGATTGGAGAAGCTTCTTGGGTTTGATTGATGTTTCCTGGTATGAACTTTAATTTCTTAAAGCCTTCTACTTTGGAAACCTTTATAGAACCGTTTCCATGTGATGGCTAAAAAGTTATGGTTGATAAGGAAGTTATTTGGATTCCCTAAATGCTCTTAATAAAGGTTAAATGAATTTTGATGAAAACTCTCATGTGTGACGTAATGGTTGTAATCTTTTTAACGCTATTAACTGATTGTGTGGATTGTTACATTTAACTGTGATATAATTATGTTATTGGATACACAGTTTTCTTCAAGACTAGTTTAAGATCCTCAAAGTCCTGCAGCAAAACACCTCTGACTTGTGCGTCATTGATCCCTTTCTCTCAGTTAAGCATTATTAAGAAGCTAGGATAGGGATCAAACGATATTGCTTGGTGTTAAAAAAAAAAAAAAAAAAAGGTTGGGATTAACAGTGGAAGATAAGGAATTGAGATTTTAAACTCGGGATAAATCTTTGAAGTGGCCGTTAACCCTCTTATGGAGGGTGGTTGGATACATGAAGTTACCATTGAAATAGTGTAATAAGGACACTGATACATTGGAATGCTTACGAAGGTTTTATTGCTTATGATAGGAAAACCTGAAGTTTGAAGAATCTCGTGGAAATTTGAGTCAAGATGGAGAATACTATATTGACTCCATTCCTTCTTTAATAGTGACTATATTTAAGTGCAAATAGTGACTTATGTAAATGCCAAATAGCTGAGTGGGTGAGTGAGTTATCGAGATCAATAGAATTTAGCTGAGGAGTTGTATAGCCAAGTAGAACAAAGAAATGAAGTAAGGGATGTCCCCATACCCAATGGAGTATCGTTTCCATTTCTTTGAAAATAAAAGGTTTGGGCATTGGCAATTTGGGACCCACGATTTCTTCTTTCCTGATCTGTATCTGAGTGATGCTTGATTCCTTATCACGTGAAGTTTTACCCAACAAAGATGGCATGGAAGGTTACAGTTTGCTTACGAATAACTAGACTGTAAGTAGTTGCAGCCCAGTAACAGTTATTGGGAGGACATGTGGATGAAAGATAACACCCTTGGTTTTCATCTTCCCTGAGCTGTAAATCTTGGTATGAGGCAAAGCTTTTTAGGTAGACAGCGCCAGTACAAACACATTAGATTGTGAAGAGACTTTGATGAGGTTGAAATTTAGCTGACAACCTTCTATTGGGAAGGATGAAGCATAATAGGGGATGCCATCTTATCCAATGGAGCATTATTTCCCACTCTTCGGAAGTATGAGGTTTGGGCATTGGGAAATTGGAAGTCAAGAATTTTTCTTCCATGAGCTGTATTTCAGTGCAGCTTGATTCCTTATCACATGAAGTTTTATCCAACAAAGATGGCATGGAAGGTTGCACTTTCAGATAATTCGACTACAATATATAGTTGCAGCCCAGTAGCAGTTTTTGGGAGGACATGTGGATGAAAGATAGCACCTTGGTTTTCATCTTTCCTGAGTTGTGTATCTTAGTAAGAACCTGGATAGAAAGACAAACTTGGAGATAATTTTATTAATGATAAGTTATCTTTAATGGATGACAAACCCCCATCTGTATAGGGGAAGACAAACCAAACCTAACAAACAACCGAACAGCCAAACATAAAGCCGGAAACTCCAATCAACTAAAATAATAATTAAAAAAAAAAACCAAACACATCAGAAGTAAAGCTTTTTAGTAGATGGTGTTAGCACAAGCACTATACTTTGATAAGGACTTTGTCAAGGTTGAGATAGAGCTGATAAACCTTCTCTAGTTTGCGGAACATATTAATATCAGGAACCTTTATCCATATGTTACTCTCTTGGAAAATTCATTGTTGTTAAGTTTTTTCCTATTATACTCCTTAAAATTCAAAATCCTATGAAGGTTAAAGTTGTTTTCCCATTGTACAACTTTCCTTGGAGGATTGAGAATTAATGATTGTGAAAACAAGAATACCACGCGAAGCTCTCTTTTTCCAGATTGTTGTTTCCTTGGCAAGAATCAAATGAAGAAGCTGGCTACTTATTCTTCTTTTGCTAGGTTTCCAGTTCTTTAAGGTGGAGCCTAATTAATATTTTTGGTTTAAGTTGCTCGATGCCCCCATCAGTGCAAGTCAGTTTGTCTTCTTTATTGTGTGGAACCCATTTTAAATGGAAAACTGCAGTTTTATGGTCTAACATTATTGAAGTGATTTTGTGAGAGTTTTGGCTAGATAGAGAAATTGGAGAATATATTCTAAGATGTTCATTATTAGCTCTTAGACCTTTGGTAAACCGTTTCTTTTGTTGCTTCTCTTGGTCGTCATCCAAAACACTTTTATAACTGTTCATCCTCCTACAATAAGCATCAAGGACCATTCCCTTTTGTAAAATTCATGGATCAATGAAACTTGTAGTTGTAAAAGAAAAGGGAAAAGGATTATCATTCATCTTATATGTTAATCCTTAGATTAAGAATTAAATTGAAGTTGTGGTGGAATCCATGCAAAAGGTAAATAAAAAGTTGGAAGAATCACTTTCATTTCTCATTCTCATTTCTAATAGACATGGCTTATTGCCAGTGATCAATATGGTTTTGTTGAGAAAAATGAAACAGAATTAGATATTTTTGTGCTGGCAGATGATACTATTCTTAGTTTGTGTGCATCAAAGATCTCTGTTGCCTCTCACATGTATTTAATAATCTTTCATTTCTAATAGATTTCTGTTGCCCTTCATTTACTCCACGTGCTTGATTAATTTTTTCCTCCTGAATACTGTTTCATAGCAACTTGTCTCAGAGAAAGACTTGATAGTAAGGGAAGAAGCTTGTCGGATTGGTTTGTTTTTTGGTGGTTTTACTGGGTCTTATCATGCCCTTAGATGCTTGCTTAGAAAGTGGAGAAAGAGGGAGACATCGTTAAATGTGTAAGTTTACAATCCATTAGAGCATCAATTTTCCCATTTTCATGACTTTATTGGTGTTTCATTTCCCCCTTTTTAATGCAAAAGATCTGGAATAAGCACATTCCATATTTATGACATTGTTTAAGGGATGATGAGCAGAATATTAGCAGGTTCAGTGGCTGGTCTGTCTGTTTTAGCATTGGATGACTCAAATCGGAGGCGTACTCTTGCTTTGTATCTTATGGCTAGACTTGCTCAGGTACAAAAAGCATGAGTTTACTGTTGAGATGCAGTTTTTCTTTCTCCCGTTTCTTAATCTCCTTGTCTGTATCTGTGTTAACTTTCTTTCTTTTCATATTTCTCTTTTTAAAATTAGTGTGCTTATAATTCTGCGAAATCCAAGAACAAGTTCCACCTTTGGGGGAGTCATTGGAGACATGGTGATTCTCTGCTTTTTGCCATGGCATGTGCACAGGTAGTTTAGAGCTATATGGATTCACTGCTTTTTGTCTTGGCTCAGGTTTGAAATAGATTTCAAGATCTCTTTGGTTCATAAATTTGGGTGTTACTCGTTGATGGAAGAGTTTCTTGGACCTTCCCCTTTAATGAAAAATGGCTGGGATCAGAAGAATAGAGTAATCAGAAAGTAACAATAGTTTTCGTAAAACATGTTGTAAAAAATCCATTAATTTCTTATCCTTAGTTAAATTAAATTGTAAATGTTGAATAATTTTATGGCCCTGAAAAGTTATTTATTTATTTATTTTATTTGGCAGTTTCATCTTTTTCGTCAGAATTATGAGATTCTTTTTTTTTTATTATTATTAGAAGAACTATGGGATTCATCTCTGCCTTTATGATGTCAGCTGGCAGTACTAATCATTAATTTCTTTAATAGTATACCCTGTTTTATATTCATGATAAACTATTTGTTTCAGGTTATGTATGCCTTTGTAATGCGTCCTGAGAGCTTGCCACAATCATATCGGGACTTCATTCAAAAGACAGGGCCAGTTGCCGAACCTGTCTACAAGGCTGTACGAGATAGTTGTAGAGGCTATCCCATTGATGTTGCATCACTTTCTTCTTATTTGTCAGATAAAAAAATATCTGGCTATGAAAATCTAGGGGAATTTCCCTCAATTATTCCGTGTAATATAATCCATCCAGACACGAATTCGTGCATGGCTCACAATGGGAAGGCAGCATCAGCCACATTCAAGAAGACATTTCCTCTTTACTTCTCGTTGACATTTGTACCATTTGTTGTCTTGCACCTACAGAAAGTAAGTTCTCCCTAAAATGCATTCTACTATTTTCCACAACCACGGTTGGCCCACCAAAATTATGTTCCTTGGTTAGAGCTGCCACTAGTTAGAATCGGTGGTTTTCTTTCGTTTTTTCACTAGGAATAAAAGGACTTTTCTTCAAGACTATGAAACGTACATGAGAAAGATGTACAAAAACCAAGGTGTTACAAAAAGTATCCGCAATTGGTCAAAAAATTGAAAATAAATACTTATACTAAGCATCTTATTTTTTTTATATGTTTTTATTTTTAATTATATTTTGTTAGAAAGTCCACATGTTTTAGTGTATATATAGTCATTACCCCCTTGTTTTTGTTGCTGAAATCGTTTTTCGATTTAGTTATTGTTGCTGATTACCACGATTCATGGTTTTGCAGTTCATGGATGCTCCCGGTCGCACCTGTTGGCTTGCTGTCAAAGGTGCAGTTCGGTCAACAAGTTTTTTGTCTGCCTTTGTTGGCATTTTTCAGGTCATTATTTTCCTGATCTTTCATGTTAAATATCAGTTAAAATCAGTTAGATAATGTTCTGAAGTATTTGGGACGATGCTAGGCGGTCATTTGTTTGCATAGGAAAGTTGCAACCAAGGACCACAAACTCGTATATTGGGTTGCCGGTGGGATATCTGCCCTTTCAGTTCTTTTAGAGAAGAAGGGAAGACGATCTGAGCTAGCTCTCTATGTTCTCCCCCGTGCAGTAGATTCTTGGTGGTATATCTTGGTCAATCGCCACCTGCTTCCAAACATAAAAAATGCTGAGGTATTTTGATTACATCAAAATCAAATATGATTGTTGAAAATTAAAAGTTAATGTTTTGCAGTGGGGATCAGTTGTCGACACCTATCTAGGTCCTAATTTTTTGTGATTCTATCTTCAACAATTATACCATCCAGCAATATATTTCCTCGTATGTTATTGGCCTTGAATAACTAGCCATATCATGTTGTAAATGCACTCAATCGAAGGTATGTCGACCCTCGAGAGAGATTAGCAGTGTGTCTGCTTGGATCCAGTGACATGTTTCCAAAGGAGTATATATTTGTGTTGGAAGAGATTAAGCTTATAAGATATACTAGAGCTTGGTAAACCTGATATCTGATGTTCTGTTGAATTCCCAAATAACATTTTCCTTCTGTTTGGTAATACGAACAGGTCTTCCTATTCTCAATTTGTATGGGAGGAATCATGTATTACTTAGAATATGAGCCAGATACCATGGCTCCATTCCTCCGAGGTCTGATTCGTCGCTTCCTCGCAAGCAGAATCAGCAATTCAGGCACATCTTCCAGTCGAGACGTTTCACACTCTTATTTAAACACACTCGACGCCATGAAGAAGCCAAATTTGGAGGATGGTAAGGAAGCCGAAGCTGCTGCACGGTCTGAGAAGTACAACCTTGAATCAATTCCAGGCTTATAGAACAGGGAGTTCACGAAATGCAAGGTAATGGGATACATGCTTTAATTTTCTTCTTAAATAAAATTCCATTGAGTTGGTTGATTGAAAAATTAACTATTAGCCAACATTCGATTGTCCTCATAGTGACATTTAATATTATGCTATCTTGGCATGCTGTCTACTAGTGCTGGATGTTACAAGAACCATGTGATAAAAGGAAAGATTATGCAGGAAATTTAACAGATGGAGCCCTTTCCTTTAGTTTTTTTTCTTTGGTTCGGCTCCGTTTGTCTTTTCAGGGGATTTATTCTTGTTTTGTATGCTGTTGTATCCTTTGATTTTCTTCATGAAAGTAATAATAAGAACAATGATGAGCTTTTAGGCTTTAGTTTGATGGTGTAGATATGGATAATCTCTATGCTCGACGGCTACTCCGTTACTCCTCGTACCTACTCATGCATTTCAATAACTAAGCATGCCATCCATGTGTCAATTTCTTGGATGATTTCCTCTAATGTTCGAGATGGTTTGGATTTTTTTTATGACATTTAGGTTCGATTGTGTTTCATCATATACTCATATCATACTACTCCTTGTGAAAGTTCGAACCACCTTCAATAAAAGGGAATATGCACACGAAGCTAGCACATGCGGATAGGTAGAGAATTCACCCATATGCTGTTTCTAAGAAACTCAGACAAATTTGCGTTTATGTTTCTCATTCAGTATCTTTGCTTCCCCTTTACCATAAAGAGTAACAATTTGTTATATTATTGAACGCTTTGATCACTTATTCCAATAAGTTTATGCCATAGGACTTTGAAGAAGTATGTTTTAAACAAATAAGTATCATTCAAATTTTGGTTGTATTTTTAAGTAAATACATACTATTTGAATACTTTAATCATTGAACTTAGAAATCATTGAACTTAGAAATCTTTTGCCATAGAGTTTTGGGTGAGAAGATTAGTCAATCCTTCAACACTTCATAATCTGTCTAAACACTCAAAAAAGAAATTCTCACATCATCTTCATTATCTTACATTAATGTTTGGAACCGTAACCATGCATGATTGCCCATGTACGAAAACGAGTGACTACATGGTCATAACTCAATTGTAAACATTACTCTTTCATTTTTCACACATTTATTCATCTCTAAATCAAAATTAAACATAAATATTAAATGGAATCGGAAGTTCAATGTAGCTATTCAAATGTATTTTTGAGGAATAAATCAAAAGTTTGAATTTTTTATTTAACTCTCAAGTCATAAATAAAAATAATAACGAAATTTCGTACATCCCACTTCAAAGCAAAAATATCTCTCTTCCAAGCTTCGCGGCACTGTATCCAGATGGCAATTGCTATCCGAAATGAACCCATATATATATATGTATATATATATATATACATACATATAGACAAGCCAAAGAAAACCCACAAATTCATAGCCAATTGCTGTTGCTATCTTCCCTTCCCAAGAATTGATCTGAACCCAGTGAAGCTTTCAGGTTCCACTTTCTTCATCCCTCCGTCTTTGAATCAATCGGCAAGTTTCTCGTCATGAAATAGTAATTTATTGCACAGTTACAGTAATTCCCATACTCTCCGCGGTTTCCATTGCTATGGCATGTTCGGCGGTGCTTCCGTTGGCCTTCGCTTCATCTTCCAAGGTATGTAAGCCCACTTCTGCTTCTTCCATTGAACAGAGTGAAACCAATACAAATACGTCTCAGCAATTTCGCTATAGTAGAGCTTCTCCTTCTGTTAGATGGCCCAATCTCAAGTTAACCGAGAGTTTTCAGCCACCGTCTCAAACGCAGTTCACGGTTTCTTCCCCTTCGCAGACCCATGGGGTCGATGAATCGGAGGTTTCTATTAGAACCCAAAATTCGGAGATTAGAGATGGCGATTTTGTAGAAGATGAGTTAGAATCTATGGTGATGGTGAGTGATGAAACTCAAGAGGTTTTAGGGAGGCCTAGCAAGACGAGAGTGAAAAAGATGACCAAATTAGCACTCAAAAGAGCGAAAGATTGGAGGGAGAGAGTGCAATTGTTGACTGATAGAATTTTAGCGTTGAAACAGGATGAATTTGTGGCTGATGTGTTGGATGATAGGAAGGTTCAAATGACACCCACTGACTTTTGCTTTGTAGTGAAATGGGTGGGGCGCTCGAATTGGCACAGGGCTTTGGAGGTGTATGAGTGGTTGAATTTGAGGCATTGGTATTCACCCAATGCTCGGATGTTGGCTACCATCTTAGCAGTGCTTGGAAAGGCCAATCAAGAAGCGTTGGCTGTAGAAATTTTTACCAGGTCTGAGTCTGCCATTGGCAATACTGTCCAAGTATACAATGCTATGATGGGCGTATATGCACGGAACGGTCGGTTTGTTCAGGTTCAAGAGTTGCTTGATTTAATGCGTACGAGGGGGTGTGAGCCTGACTTGGTGAGTTTCAACACTATGATAAATGCACGTATGAAGTCGGGACCCATGACACCGAATTTATGCCTTCAATTTCTAAATGAGGTTAGGAAGTCAGGTGTTAGACCTGATATAATAACGTATAATACTTTAATTAGTGCTT
The DNA here is from genome assembly GCF_002806865.2 of Cucurbita pepo subsp. pepo. Taxonomy (NCBI): domain Eukaryota; kingdom Viridiplantae; phylum Streptophyta; class Magnoliopsida; order Cucurbitales; family Cucurbitaceae; genus Cucurbita; species Cucurbita pepo. Next base: position 4,448,518 of record NC_036642.1, read on the forward strand.
GTTCCCGTGAATCAAATCTTGAAGAAGCAATGAAGGTATATAATGATATGGAGAGACATAATTGTCAACCTGATTTATGGACTTACAATGCTATGATATCAGTATATGGGAGATGTGGGCTGGCCAGCAGAGCTGAGCAGCTGTTTAAGGAATTAGCGTCCAAAGGGTTCTTTCCAGATGCAGTGACGTATAATTCGTTATTATACGCTTTTGCTCGAGAAGGGAATGAAGAGAAGGTAAAGGAGATTTGTGAAGAAATGGTAAGCAATGGATTTGGTAAAGACGAGATGACATATAATACAATGATCCACATGTATGGGAAGCAGGAACAGCATGACCTTGCATTCCAGCTTTACAGGGATATGAAATTGTCTGGCCGAACTCCTGATGAAGTTACATACACTGTTCTTATCGATTCACTTGGAAAATCTAGTAAAATAGAAGAAGCTGCAAACGTAATGACTGAGATGTTGGATTCTGGAGTCAAACCCACTCTAAGGACGTACAGTGCTTTAATATGTGGATATGGAAAGGCCGGTAAACCAGTAGAAGCCGAGAAGACATTTGATTGTATGCTTAGGTCTGGGATTAGACCAGATTGTTTGGCATACTCGGTTATGATTGATCTCTTTCTTAGGTTCAATGAGACAAAGAAGGCAATGTTCTTATACAGGAAAATGGTGCGTGATGGTCTAACACCAGATGGTGCCCTCTATGAGGTTATGCTTCGAAACCTTAGGAAAGAAAATAAATTGGATGAGATTGACAAAGTAATAAGTGATATGCAAGAACGATGTGGTTTGAATCCTCAAGTCATTTCTTCGATTCTTGTAAAGGAAGAGTGCTATGATCATGCTGCTAAAATGTTGAGATTGGCCATTGACACTGGCTATGACCTGGACCATGAGACCTTATTATCTATTTTGAGTACATATAGTTTGTCTGGCAGGCACTTAGAAGCTTGTGAATTACTAGAATTTTTGAAAGATAAGACTTCAAATTCGAATCAGCTGGTAACTGAATCGATGATAGTTGTACTTTGTAAAGCTAAGCAAATAGATGCTGCTCTAGTGGAATATGGTAATAGGTTTGGTTCATTTGGCACAAGTTCCATAGTGTATGAATGTTTGCTCCAAGGATGCCAGGAAAAGGAACTCTTTGATATAGCATCTCACATATTTTCTGATATGATGTTCTATGGTGTCAAAATTTCGGAAAGCCTGTACCAATTCATGATGCTTATGCACTGTAAAACAGGCTATCCTGAAATAGCCCATTATTTGCTGGAACGTGCCGAGCTCGAAGGGGTTATAGTAGATGATGTCTCTACATATGTTAAAATTATTGAAGCATATGGGGAACTAAAACTATGGCAGAAAGCTGAAAGCTTGGTTGGAAAACTGAAGCTAAAACTAGCTACAATTGATAGAAAGATTTGGAATGCGTTAATACAAGCTTATGCCAAAAGTGGTTGCTACGAACGAGCAAGGGCTGTTTTTAACACCATGATGTGCAATGGTCCTTCTCCTTCAGTGAATTCCATTAACGGTTTATTGCAAGCATTAATTGTTGATAATCGATTGAAGGAGCTTTATGTTGTTGTCCAGGAGTTGCAAGATATGGGCTTCAAGATAAGCAAAAGTTCTATTCTTTTGATGCTTGATGCATTTGCTCGAGATGGAAACGTATTTGAGGTGAAGAAAATTTATCATGGAATGAAAGCTGCTGGTTATCTTCCAACAATGCATCTTTACAGGAGTATGATTGCATTGTTATGCAAGGGAAAACGAGTTCGGGATGTTGAGGCCATGCTATTAGAAATGGAGGAGGCGGGATTTAAACCTGATCTATCCATATTGAACTCCGTAATCAAGTTGTATGTAGGAGTTGAAGATTTCAGAAATGCTTCTAGAATGTACCAGCTAATACTAGAAACTGGACTGACACCTGATGAGGATACTTATAATTCCTTAATTATAATGTATTGTAGAGATTGTAGACCAGAAGAGGGGTTGTCACTGATGCATGAAATGAAAAGGCGAGGTATGGAGCCTGTGTTGGACACCTATAAAAGTTTGATTTCCGCCCTTTCTAAAAGGCAGCTAGTTGAAGAAGCAGAGGAGCTTTTTGAAGAGTTGAGATCAAATGGATGTAAATTAGATCGTTTTTTTTATCATGTAATGATGAAGATGTTTAGAAATACAGGAGATCATTTGAAAGCCGAGCGCTTACTTGTCATGATGAAAGAGTCGGGGATAGAACCCACTGTTGCCACGATGCACTTGTTAATGGTTTCCTATGGCAGTTCTGGCCACCCGAAGGAAGCCGAACAGGTTCTCAATGATCTGAAAGCAACTGGTATGAACCTTGATACATTACCATATAGTTCAGTAATTGATGCATATCTTAGAAAGGGGGATTACAACGGTGGAATTGAGAAACTGATGGAAATGAAGGCAGATGGTATAGAGCCAGACTATAGAATATGGACGTGCTTTATTCGAGCTGCAAGTTTGTCTGAAGGTACCGGTGAAGCCATTATCATTTTAAATGCGTTGCGAGATACAGGATTCGATCTTCCAATCAGGTGCGTGCCCACGAATTTTCCTAATGTTAAAGCAAGACAATGTTTCATTCCTCTTTTAAAATGATGCTGTCGAGTAATTTTGATAACTAGCCATTTTAAGATAAAGATTCTCTCGCAGGCTTTTAACAGAAAAATCACAATCACTGGTTCTGGAGGTTGATCAATGTCTAGAGAAACTTGGAGCCATGGAAGATGATGATGCAGCATTTAACTTTGTCAATGCTTTAGAGGATCTGCTGTGGGCATTCGAACTTCGAGCAACTGCATCATGGGTTTTCCAGTTGGCGATCAAGAGAAATATATACCGACAGGATATATTCAGGTAAATTAATTTGTTCATTTTTTGTCTGTCAAATTTATCATGCCTACCATTACTGAGTTGTGGAAAATTTGGCTTTTCCTTCGAATCTGTCAAGTTGTCACATCCAAGCTACCGAAGTTTGAATTTCCTAACATTCTCCGTCTTTGTGTGCTAAGACTTCGCGATTGAGAATGTGATGTCTCACATTGGTTGGGAAGGAGAACAAAACACCCTCCATATGGGTATGGAAACCTTCCCCTAGCAGACGCGTTTTGAAGCTTGAAGGGAAAGCCCAAAGAGGACAATATTTGCTAGTGGTGGATCTGGGCCGTTACAAATGGTATCAGAGCCAGACACTGAACTATGTGCCAGCAAGGAGGTTGTTCCCCGAAGGGGGTAGACCCAAGGCGATGTGCCAGTAAGGACGCTGGGCCCCGAAGGGGGGTGGATTTGGTGGTGGTCCCACATCGATTGGAGAAAGGAAGGAGTGCCAGCGAGGACGCTGGGCCCCGAAGGGGGGTGGATTGTGATGTCCCACATTGGTTGGGGAGGAGAACAAAACACCCTCCTTAAGGGTATGGAAACCTTCCCCTAGCAGACGCGTTTTAAAGCCTTGAGGGGAAGCTCGAAAGAAAAAGCCAAAGAGGACAATATCTGCTAGCGGTGGATCTGGGCCGTTCCAGAGAAAGATCATCCATTTATAAATAAGTAAAACATCTATCAATGCCTTGTGGTGCATTCATCATCCACAAACGATTGAGATTCACACTTGATGACTTGTGAAAAGATGTTGCCACCTCTTCAACTTGCTGCTTTTATGTAACTGCATGACCTCCTTCTATGGTCGAATTAGGTGGGCCAAGTCATTGGAATCAGCATGATTGATGGCTGTTTGTGGTGGCTCACCTGGAAATGATGGATGGATCCTAGGAATTTTCACAACTACCAATGCCTTTTTCTATAATGTACTACGTTGTTCATTTGCTCAGAAAAGTGTCATTTTGTCGATTGACTCCGACTTTTGCACTTTGGTTGGATTTTGCGCTTGAGAACCAATGCCTCTTCCAAGGTTGGAGTTATGGTAGCATGTGGTGACTCTAAGGGGCATTGATCCAAATAATGGGCGGTCATGTTGAATAGATGAACAGATTTTGAACCCATACTTTACATTATGTTTCTTAGCCTTATTGTAGCCATATTATGAGATTGAAGACAATCTGTTTGGTACTATATTGAACTGTTGAATTACTTTCTCATGCGCTAGTCTAATAATGCAGGGTAGCTGACAAGGACTGGGGTGCTGATTTTAGGAAGCTGTCAGCTGGTTCAGCTCTTGTTGCTCTGACTTTATGGCTTGACCATATGCAGGCTAGTTCTTTTCCTACATTTAACCAATCTCCCTCACATTTTTCCCACTTTAAATTCATTTATGAAAGAAAATCGATGGCAATACTCGAAGAACATGACTAAATTTATATATTATTCTATAATGTCTGCTATATAATTGCAGGATGCATCCTTGCAAGGTTGCCCAGAATCTCCAAAATCAGTTGTTCTGATCACTGGATCAGCAGAGTACAACATGGTTTCGCTCAATAGCACACTAAAAGTATGCCTGTGGGAGATGGGTTCTCCTTTTCTTCCTTGTAGAACACGGAGCGGTCTCCTTATAGCGAAAGCTCATTCTCTCAGGATGTGGCTAAAAGATTCCTCTTTCTGTTCAGACCTTGAGTTGAAAGATGCCCCAGCTCTCCCAGAATTAAATTCGATGAAGCTGATCGATGGATGCTTTATAAGACGAGGCCTTGTTCCTGCATTCAAGGACATAACTGAAAGACTGGGATTTGTGAGGCCCAAGAAATTTTCTAGGTTGGCCTTGCTTCCTGATGAGAAGAGGGACAAGGTCATTAAAGCTGATTTAGAAGGTAGGAAAGAGAAGCTTGAAAAAGTGAAAAAAATGATGAAGTCTGGGAAGGTGAGGAGGATAACAAGGATTAAAAAGAGAACATACCATCGTAGCCTGAATGCTGTGAAGAAAAATTAGAAAAACTTGGATGGTAGAGCTTGTGGTAATGAAGTTATTGTCACCTCTAGCCATGAATGGTGGTTTTAACATAACTTTTCATTCTAACAATGTTGTTCACTCTCTACTGTTCGCGTTCTTTGCGTACGATCGATCTTCTTTTGTGCCCGAGACTTGGAAGAACGAAAAGGTCTGTATTTTCTTTCTTTACTTTATTTTAATTAATAGAGTAACTAAGGTGATGACTGGACATTTTTCCTATGTTGAATTAAGGTGGAACAAAGCTCGACCGACCGTTCGGTATTTAGGCATCAACTCCACATGTACATTGTCGGTGCTTTCTCTACAATGAGGTATAGACCCTTTAAATATACGTTGTTTGCCTGTGTTCTAACTGGATTCTCATTTAGACACGGTTGGTTTTGGGATGTTTCGTTATAAAGAATGTTTCGTTAACCTATCCAACCAACGTGGGATCTCAATATCACCACCATTCATGTGTAATATTGGTTTTTTTCCCTGCTATTGATTCTCGTATATGCCATTTTTGTCCATTGATGAAGGTACTTCAAACTGATAATGGATCGTGAAGCAAAAAATTAGTTAAAAGTACGAAATTATCCCGACAAACCGCGAATCGGAGCATGGGCAGGTTTACTCATCGATCTGTTCGTCCTGTACTGGATGACTCGAACCAGGATCGGGATGCTTGCTCAGGTGCAGAGGTTCATCCACTTCACCTATGAGATTCCTTAATCTATATCCCTGTAAAACTCAATTCTTTCTTACGAAACTTCTCTTTCCCTTCTAGGGAAGCATTGAAGATATGGTGATTACTTGCAGCCTGCCATTTTCAACAGGTAATTCATCAACTTAACAAGCTTGAATCTTCTGACAACCGTTATTATTTATGGTCCTGGATGAATTTAAACTCTTGTATTTGATGAAGATGAACAAAGGGGTATGAGTTTATCACGTAGCATGTAGCATCATTAATGTATATATAGATAGTATGCCAAAAATACAATTACTTGGAGTATATTAGATTGTCATGAACTTGTGTGGGATTTTTCATATCTGATTCAGTTTGAGATTCTTTTTGCATGCTATTTGTTCATCTCTGCAGTGATTTAGATCTTTTGTTCTTGTTTTTGCTTCTGTTGGACATGTTTGTACCCAACTCAAGTATATCTGTGCTAAGTGAACTTCATGATGCATTGGCTTCTTGATATTGCCCACTGAATTGGTTTGCGTTTCCAAATCCTATATATATATAATGTTATGATCAATATTTTTCAAATATATATAAAGAAAATTCCCATTTTTTTAAATGTTGTTTTGAAAATTACACTTGAAAATTTTACCTATTTTCTCTATATTTTACTCGACATGGAGAAAAAAACTCTAGTTCGTTGTCACATTAGTGGGAAATATTTCAATATTTCAATTTTAATAACTTAAATATTGTAATGACAAGGAAAATTTGTAACGATTTTATCAAATCATAGAGATTAAATTGAAAATTGTAAAATTAGAGTAGGATTAAACGAACTTGATGGAAGTTAAATCAGTAATTTGACCTAATTGTTCGATTTATTCGGGAAAAAACCTAAAAATGGATAGTCAACAAGAACACACCTCCGAACATTTTCCAAGCATTTACTCTTAGGGATTCAAATTTTTGTTATCTCACACGTAAAAAAAATGCTAAAATACAAATTTAATCTTGAAACACATTAAATTTTGGGTTAAATTTTAAATATTTGTCTAATAAATTCTTAATGAATATAAAATTTAATTGAATGACACAAAATTTAAATTTTAAAGACCAAAGACCAATTAGATATTTTTGAAGTTAAAAAATAATAAATTTTATGAAAAAAAAAAAACTAACCAAAACGGAGGACAAATTAGTTTTTTTTATAAAGGAAATACAGTGTAATGATAAGCCGGCCCAACAAATCTACAAATTTGTAAAAGAAATAACCCGGTCCAACAGAACCGAAAGGAGAGTCCCTAGGGTTTTCTCAATGGCCGTATATATGAAATTTTAGTGGCCATTGAACGCAGAAGGAACGGAGTGACTGGAATTGCCGAAGCGGGCGCAGAGAAAGAATAAGGTTCTTTTCAATTCCTTGTGTTCCGTTCATCTGCCTGCTTCATTTTGATCTTCGTTTCTTAAAATCTACACAATGTCAGATTAGGGTTTAAGCTGCTCAGAGTTCTGTGTTCGCATTAACCCCGTCTTCTTTGGAAAATAAAATAGTTAAAACTTATATTGACATATATATGTATCAGTTTGTTAAACGGAAATTATCTTGGTCGATGTTACAAATTTTGAAATTTTATATTTTGTGATATACACTGAGCATATATGAAGTTTTTTTTTTCCTTTGGTTGGAATTTGCCAACTCAAATGATTGAGCAGGTAAGCCATGAAGCACAACAATGTTATCCCTAGTGGGCACTTCAGGAAGCATTGGCAAAATTATGTTAGAACTTGGTTCAACCAACCTGCTCGGAAAACAAGGAGAAGGAATGGTGAGTGCCCGGTTTTTATTGCTTGTTCAACCATGGTTAGATGTTTTGCTCTGTTGTGTTTACTGATTTTGATTTTTCTTGTGTAAATCGTCACTAGCTCGTCAGGAAAAGGCTGTGAAAACTTTCCCTCGGCCTACTGCTGGACCACTTCGACCTATTGTTCATGGACAGACATTGAAGTATAACATGAAAGTCAGGGCTGGCAGAGGCTTCTCTTTGGAAGAATTGAAGGTGGGCTAATTTTTCAGCTTCCGGAACTTTTTTGGTGATTTGTGCATATATAATTCAGCTAAATTCTGTGTTTTGTTTTATTTTGACATATATAATTCAATTTCAAATTTAAATGAATGGAAGATCATGTGAAAGCCTTTGGGTTTTTCCTTTTTTGTATGATTTGTGCTCTGGTTCTATACTTGATAAAAATTAATCTTTTGCGAGTACTGTGAGCATGGCATGAAGTTGTACTCTGGAATATGTCGATCGGTGTTTATCCTTGCTAGAATGTACCATAGTTGAGTAGTGAATCCTAATCATGGTTGCACATTTGATGATCGTTTGGATTATATGATCAAATCATTCCTCTGTTGATACTTCCTAGTTGTCGAGGTGATTGACATTTTTTTTCAAAAACCAGGCAGCTGGCATTCCAAAGAAGTACGCACCAACAATTGGCATTGCAGTCGATCATCGACGCAGAAACCGATCCTTGGAGAGTCTTCAAGCCAATGTGCAGAGGCTGAAGACTTACAAGGCCAAGGTGGTCGTTTTCCCACGACGTGCTCGCAAGTTCAAGGTAACTCTTCCAAATTCCAAATGCCAAAGCATGCATAACTTACAGTCTTTTATATTTGTGTGACTGTCTGATATATCTGGTCATTTACATATCTGTTGATGTAGGCTGGTGATTCTACTCCTGAGGAACTAGCAACTGCCACCCAGGTCCAGGGCTCTTACATGCCTATTGGACTAGAGAAGGCACCAGTTGAGCTTGTGAAGGTAACAGAAGAAATGAAATCTTTTAAGGCCTATGACAAGCTTCGTGTTGAGCGAACGAATGCTCGTCATGTTGGTGCTCGGTTGAAGAGGGCTGCCGAGGCAGAGAAGGAAGAGAAGAAGTAAATGGTTCAAAAGTTTTAACTGTGCGCCCATATGTTTTGAATGAAAATTCAAGTTTGCTAGTGTACGGCGTGTTGAAATTTGGTACCTTTTTCCCTGACTTATATGTTCAAACCTGTTCAATTTTGAAATGATTAGAGATTTTTTCTATGATGCATATGAACGAACATTAGCAGATTTCACGGGTGTTATACGTTACCTAGATAGTTATCTGCGGCTTATACTATCAGTCCCGACGATTTTTGTCGGTTCATATATTTTTAAAGGGATAACACATTGTTTCATGACGAGTCTTAGTCTTCACTGAGGAACTGATAAGGTGCCAAAAAGAGAACCAATGAAGCTTTCGAGAGGGCACCTCTTCACTCTCCAAAGCTCTCTTTGACTCAAGAGGGCATTTCACCACTTCAACTAATGCGGTTGCAGTTCCCTCGGTGTGAAAGAAGTAATGAAGGGAAGTCTTCGGTCATTATAGGCATAGATCATTGGTATTGGATATATCGTTAGATTGTGTTGAGTCAAATTAGCTCTATTTTTTTCCATTGCAAAGCATCTCTCCCCACTTTCTAAAATAATGAATAGATTCAGTCTGTGAGGCTGTAAGTATGGATCCTCGACTCCCAATTGAGTTATCCTCCCAAATTTCGGCTCCAATTCATGGGGCTATGCACCGGTCAGAACAAGCCACCTTTGTTCTTTCTTTTCTTTTTAACAGAACAAATCTAAAAGTGACAAAGACTGTAAACACAAGCAAGACGCCGGACAAATTCTGCCGAGATAACAATTCCTGAGGACCCATTGTAGGCTACTATTTCAACATTTCGGTTAGACTGTTGCCAGAGTTTAAAGATGGTGCGATCGAATCGAGATGGCTAGATTTAAAGATTCTCGTTCGAATTTCATCTGTGTTCCCTTTATACTATTTTCGGGTTCTCTTCGCAAGATCTTTGTATGAATTGTGAAGTCTTTCTTTCACTAATTCTGCCTATTATTTACTTACTATCTCTTTGGAGTTGTATCTTTGAGCGCTCCTCCCTTAACATTAATTCAATGAAAAGCTTCATTGAGGTAATGATCATGTACCAATAAGAAGGCTCTGCCTGAAATAGATACGAGCAACCTGCTACAAAATACACCAATATAACATAATTCCAAACACGGACAAGTTATCATCCCATTGTACACAGCTTTATGCACAATTGCTCTCTTTTTTACTTCTCATGCAAAAACACGCTCCAAATTTCTCAGGTTCATGATTTCTTAGATATGGAAGTCTGAAATATTAATACAAGACAAAAATGAAAAGATCCCTTAAAAGTATCCACCCAGTGTTGCAACCTACAATAACATACATTAACCATCAGTTTCACCTGTGTGAGCAGCTTCAAGAAGCATGTCTTCCAGGCTCGTCGTCTTCTCCTCGCCTGGACTTTTCCTCGTGATTGGCTGGTGGACAAGAAAGGATACAATCTCACTCATCATATCTAATACTCAAAAACAACCCTTCTAAGAAAATTATTTGATGGCAAACACTAGAATAATGTTAAACGTTGCAGGAGAGTTACTTTCTGAGAAAGTTGAACAAAATGTGCAACAAATAATTAGAACCACATAAATCAGACATTGAATTCATTGGTATGGCTGTCAAGGCTCGTACTTAGAAGACTTGGATTAGAGGAAATCAAAGCACGTTCAAGGAAAAAACGAAACATTTCGAACACGCCAGGAAGTTAACCAGATGCTAGATTTCTCACTACTATATGATCCACTGTATTTAATACGAATTATGAAGCTCTTTAATTAGTAAAGTCGGGGGCTTTTTCCTAAGGTCCCTTGGCTCAAAGATGATGTCTTATCTACTGTACTGATTTCTTCCTCTCCTGAACGCAGATGTCTTATCATTAAAAGAATATTCGCTTGGGGTGGAGGTCAGCAGTTATGGACCTTAGGACCTAAAGTTCATTACATCAAAATGGTAAACTAGTCCAATAACTCAGAATGCGTTAGCTGAAAAAAAAACAGATTTTGTGAGATCCCACCTCGGTTGGGGAGGAGAACAAAACATTCTTTATAAGGTGTGGAAACCTCTCCTTAGCAGACGCGTTTTAAAAATCTTGAGGGGAAATCCGAAATGAAAAAATCCAAAGAAGACAATATCTGCTAACCACCGTTATAGAACCAAACGGATGGAGAACCAAATTTTGGGTGTCATAAAATTTAAAGTTACTCCTAAACAAACTCATTCGAACTCAAAAGATTTTGTTTTGTATTTTTGGTGTTCTTCTTGGACACGGAATGGATCTAAAGATTGAAATGATTAGTCATTGACATGAAAAGAATAATGACTAGAATTCATAGGATAATGAAATTTTTTCAAGAAGCTGAAGGATCTATGAACCAAAATAAAAGTTCCCACTTCATCATAGCATCACCCTATTCAATCAAGAAACTGCCTTCAAGAAAAACTCAAGATACTGTAATGAACAATGTTTGGTCTTCATCCTACAAATCAAATATTCAAGTATTCAGGACTCACCTTCATTGTGGCTACGAATAACATCCCTCTCATCTTCTCTAACAACAGCTGAAGTTCTAGTGGATTTCTTCTCTGTTCTCTCAACTTCAGTATCGTCTGGTGTATCGTGATGTTCAGGAGGCGTAGAGTGATCGGTTGATGCTTCATCTTTGGATGATTCCTCAATTTTGGAAACAGCTCTCTTTTTATGACTGTTCTTAGAAGAAGTCTTTCCGGGAGATGTTAATCTCTTCTTTGTTTGTGTTCTAGAAGAAAACATAATTTTAGAACAGAAAATAGATATATGTAATACAACGTCCAAGCACTTCAGAGAAGAGAAAACCTCTCATCTGCTTCGTTCTCAGCTTCTTCCTCTGGTTCAGAGTCCTGTCCATAAAAAGGAAGCCATGTTGTGAAAAACTTTTTATGGCCGACCAGAAATATGTCGTGAAAAGGAATTGAAACAGAACTCACATCTTCACTGATGTCACTATCATGTTCATCCACAATCTCAGGATCTTCCTCGTATTCATCATCAACCTCCTCCTGCAACGAATTTCGAGGATTGACAAGTTCAGGAGAGTATTTGATTCAGTCAAAACCAAAGCTCCAACATCCAGACAATGGCATTGCAAGACGGAAATCGAAATGTATAACCAAATCTAAGTGGATGTATACACGGATAAATTTCAGCAAAATCTACGAAATTTAACTTTTATAACCTAACAGCAACCGCGTGTATACGAAATGGGGGAGAAACGGAACAACATCACATAATTGCAGTAATGATTTCGCCATTAACCACCGGAATCAAAGAAAAATTAGAGTAAAACCCCATATCGTTCAAAAGAGGGAAAAAAAATACTCAAGAAATACCTCTTTAAGAGCATCCTGATTCCAAAACAACTCATCTTCTTCAATTTCCTCATCAAGCAATTTGGTCATCCTGTAGCCATTAAAATACCCCATTCACAAATCCATACAATTTGAAACATCTTGCATCAGTAAGTCACCAGTCCACAATAAATCCATCCCTAAAAAAAAGAAAAGAAAAGGTAGCCAAGAAGTCCCGTACCTCTTTCCTCTAGTCGACCGAGAAGAACGCTCAAGAAAAACGGGAGCAACTCTTTCTTTGGATGAATCCATGGCTGGGAAACAAAATCCACTTACGAATACTGGAAATTGAGGTTCAAGACTTGTGGAAATCACTAGCGGCTGCCGATGGCCGAAAAGTGGTAACGGATTACGATGATTTTCTGGTTACTGGAACTGGACAGTAAGCCAAATCGATCTGAAGTTATGTAACGACGGAGCGCGGGAAAATCTTCTCGATCGAATTCCAGAGCCCGCCACCTCAACCCTGTTTCCCTCCAGGTTTTTGCCATATATATATATATATATATATGTATGTATGTATGTATGTATGTATGTGTTTATATTATACAATTCAGAGTAATTCGAGCTCTGTAAGGCGACTAAAAGGTAGAGAAAGTCACCCTTCGATGCTTCTAGAATTTCCAGACAAATTCTTGATCTGCTTAAGCTTTATAGCTTACTGAAAACGTCGTCGTTTGGCGCTCTTTATAAAGTTGGGGGGGGGGGGGTTAAATTTCAGTTATGCCCTCCTTCGTTTTTATTCTCGAACGTTGAAATTATAATATTTTTGATATTTTTCGTTAAATAAGATTGAAATTGATATTAATGTACAAAAATTATAAGATATGATTTAAATAGTATATTTTGAGATTAAATAAATACTAATAATAATTTTAAGGTTAAATTAATAAAAATACTTTCAATTTTATACTTTCTCTATAAAATAATTTTAAAATTTAAAATTTTCAATAATATTATTGATTAAAAAAAAATTCAAAATTATCCCTTGTTTCAAAAATATTCTCGAACTTATAAAAATTCATTAATACCTTTTAATTAAAAAATACATTTATTAAAAAATAACCATATAAATTATAAAAAAAAAACATCATTTTGTTTTTTTTTTTTTTTTTTTTAAGATTAGAGAGTGTTACTTAAATTTTAAAAATATTTTTAAGATAAAAAGTAAAGATTAGAAGTATTTTTATTAATTTGGCCTAATTTTAATATTTTATATACGTGTATATTAGAATAACATTAATAAATATATATAAATATTTATTAAACTAAGATTAAAAAAAAATGCATCCTTTAATGGATGAACAAAAATGTAATTTCTCAAAATAAAAGGTGATTTAAGTTTATTTTTAATATTTAAAATAAAATTAAAAAATAAAAACATTTCTGACCGCAGCGCGAGCCTGCCTCAACGGTAGAGACCCTTTTTTTTTTTTTCGCGCAAGCTATAATTGGTAGTAGAGGAAGCGAAAATCCAAGCGCCAGCAATTACAACTTGGGATGATAGCTTCAACAACTCTGCCGCCATGGCAGCCAACGCTTCGAGCTCCTCTGAGACTGACGAGGACGAGGCCCTTAGTAATCCCTTTGCGGAGAAGTGTTGGCTTCGTTCAGGCCTACCGTCGCGGCGGTGGCAACAACGATGGTTTTGGCGAGACCTGGGACAAAGTATGGCGTGGCGCCAACGACGGCTTCGAAAAATTCGTGTTCGAGGCGAGGAAAACTGCGGAGCGACTCGACAGGCGTTATTCTGTATCGCGCCGTGTTAGTTCTGTTGCCCAATCGGCGGCTGACCGGGCGCGCGAGATTGATAGGGAGTTTGGAATTGGATTGCGTTGGCGTAATTTTACATTGGATTTTAGCAGAAATTGGCCAAGGGTTTGTACATTGGATTGATTGGTATTCGTGCTTGTGAAATGAATGTGTGTAGATAGGGCCTGCTTAGTTGATATCTATTGTGGAAGTGAAGTTTTGAAGTTGTCTGACGGATTCGATCTTAATTAATGCTCTATAAGATTAGCAGTCAGTCCGAGTTTCAATGCCTGCTGCATTGATACTTATAATTTACCAGTTTCCACTAAAGTAGAAGGAAAATCATAGCGTTTTCTTGTCCTTGAATGTCTTAATGTCGGGTGTCTTATCTTTAACATTTCTATTGAATTTTGTTGTTTTCTCATCTGTTTTGTTTTATAATGTCAGTGCCATTCTTTATTGCTCACTCTTATTTCCCTTGTTCTGTGCAGTATCGGAGGCAACTTAATGAATTTATGGACACGCCATTAGGAAAAGGTTTTGTGGTACGCATAAGTATAGCTTTTATTTTAGATAGTGTTCTTGTCAGTAAGATTACTGGTGTCACTTGTGGTCTCTGTTTAGTTTGTTCTTAGAGTGGCAATAATATGACGTCTCTTCACTTGATATTTTAAAGAAAAGAACAATGGCCAGTCTAGAAATTTTCTTGAAGATCAACGAAAACGAGTAACTTGAAAGTCATAGTTTAAAAAGAATATGCAAAATTCTCCTACTCACAATACTTTCACTATCCTAGTTCTTATAATTAATTTTCTTTTATTTGTTTTATGTTACAGTAGCTAAATGGGGGATCTATCCTGTACCTTAGGTCAGGCATATGTCAAGCTTTATTGTCTACGTCTTAAGAATTACTTATAATCAACTCTTAGCAGTACTATAAATGCTTTCTGTTAACTATTAACATAGAAGATGTTCGAAAGAGGGAGTACTAGGAATCCAGTATCCACCAAAAGAGAAATTGAGGAGATTACAAAATGTTCCCCAATTTACTGGATAATTTCAAAGATCTAGAATTAGTTATCCAAAGAGATGCAGTCACAAATAAGATTCTTCACCTTCTTACCAGATTCTTTAAATTACAAATCTTCCAAATAAGTGGCTTTAAAAGCATGAGTAATTTCTTCTTCCCAAGTATCAAGATGATTTCAGACGTTGGAGCATTTGAGATTGTTCTTTTGTGGCTCTCTCTTCAAATTTTTAATCAAGGTTGAATTTCTAAATTTGTTTTTAAGTTGTCGACACATGGTTCTCTAGTTATTAGAAGCTAAATACATTTACTAAAATCTGACTACCTAGAAAATGGTGGGTCTTCTCCCGTTTGAAAATGAACTTTTATCTTATGAGTACCATGGATTTTACTAGCTGTAGGAAACAAGTCTTTTTGTATCAGTCTAGTTGATATTTCATGGGTTCTTGATTAAGTTAGAAGAAAGAAGAAAAAAAATTTCTTCTTTTCAATATTAGATTTTGATTTTTTTGGGTAACTTTTTTACATTAGATTTTATTTGGAGTATTTTCTTTGGTTGGAACAAAGACTTTTGAAACTTCTTCAACGTCCATTGAACATCAAGTTCTTCAAGGAAGTTTTGTTGAGGGAACTTTTTGGGTGGAGAAATTCTCAAATCATAATGGAGTATGTGGCAGTTACGGCTTTTACCAATTAATGTGTCTGGAGATATATCTTGGTTCCACCTGGGGTTAACGAAGGTGGTTTGATCGTATTTTTGGGCATTGTTGGGTAACCTCATACGTTGAGGCGTTAGATAGGAAGAATTAGATAGTTTTTTCTTGGGTGGAAGAACTTGGTTGCAAGAGGGGAAAATAAGGTGGAAAATTCTCTTGCACAATTATTAATTAGTATAAGGTTCGAGCTAATATCAGAATGAGATTTTAGCAAGGGAAGGGAAGAAATCCAGGGAAAGAATGGATTTGAAGGGGGAGAATTTCATTTTGGAGGGAGAAAAATTCAATGGAGAAAGGAAGAATGCAAAGTACAGGAATTGGCTGAGTTTAAAAGGAAAAATGAGGGGGAAGAAGAATTTTGAGTTCGCTCAAATTGATTGGGAAAATTCCATAGGTGTTGTAAGTCCCACTAGGATTAGATTGTCTTCTTGGAAGCCCTGAGGAAGACAATTTATGAAGATCGTATGCTCAATCCATTTTTTGAGATTTGCATGCGCTTTAAGGGATTGTCAAGAACTCTGAAGAACTTTGTTGAAGAAAGGCTGAATTTTTGTGGGGGTTTCCTTAAGTTTGAAAGATGGAAATCCACATTATGGGGGTTGGATAAAGCTTTTTGGATTACCTTTGATGTTTTAGAGAAAGGACAGTGTGGCAGCAATAGGTGAAAATTATGGGGGCTTCATTCAATATGCTAAAAGAATTGTGAATATGTTTGATTGTTTGAAGGGCTTGCATACAAGGGTAAGTTGATATAGTCGGTTGAAGTGTAGATTGTTCATCTTAGCGTAAGTACTTATGTTGGTACTCAGTGGTTTAGGAGCCCACTAAGCTCTTGTCCTTAATTCATCAATAAAATTTGTTTCTCTTCTTTTCAAAAAAAGTGCTTTTGTGGTTGAAATAGTTAATATGTCACTCTTCAAGATCATTGGTTGGACAAGTGAGGAGTGTCCATTCCCTTAAGTCCACAATATGGCAAGTTGTGTTGTATATGGTTTGGTATTTACTTGTAATCTACTCTGATCAATACTATACATGCAAATCCCAAGAAGTTACGTAATGTTGGTAAAAGTATTATCGATTTGAGTATAATTAGCATTTATACCCTTCTTATCAGTTTGATTATTGAATTGATAGATTTTGTTTAGAGATTTCTTTAGTGATTTAACATGGAATGATTTAGAAAGGAGGGAAGACTAACTGATTATAGAACAACCGAAGAAAGTGCGAAAAGCTCTCTAATTGACTATAATGAAAAGAAAATAGAATAATACAAAAATTCATAACTAGCTATCTTAGGAAATGCTCGATGAAGTCTAAAGAATTTGAGGTTGGAGCATTCGAGATACTTATCTTATGATCTTCAAATTTCTAATCAAGGTTGAATCTTTAAACATATTAGAAATTTCTAATCAAGGTGAATACATTTTCTGGTCCGTTGCTCATTGGGACTTTTGCCGACATGATCTCCAAATTTCTAAACATAATCTTCAAAGAGCATTTGAGATACATTTCCTGTGTCATGTCGTCAATTCACCTTTTCATTTTCCTGTAGACAATATTCTTCCTTTGGTTTGCACTGTCTGGATGGCTTTTCCGAGTCTTAATATTTGCAACATGGATACTACCATTTGCTGGTCCGCTGCTCATTGGGACTTTTGCCAATAGCCTCATAATAAAGGTATTTTTCTATGCTCATCCTTTACTGCCGTATGCGTGAGATTGTGTATTCTGCAATTATTATTACCTTATCAACTTTCTGCGACTATTTTGCTGGTTATTGTTCAACTTGTGCAAACGCTTGAAATTAATCTTGCTAAAGAAGCCACCTGACATACCTTTTAAAAATTACTAAAATTGATGATACGTTACATGTTTAGGACTACATTCGTAATCTAATTGTTCTTTGTTGTATTTATTTTACCTAAATGATGTTTAAATAACTTTTCAGGGTACATGTCCGGCCTGTAATAGGGAGTTTGCTGGGTACAAGAACCAAATTATTTCTTGCACGGGCTGTGGAAACATAGTGTGGCAGCCTAAAGGTCAAGGAGAAAACAGAAAAGGTGGTTCTGGTTCGAAGTCACAACCCAATGTCATTGATGTCGAGTTTGAGGAGAAATGACGAGGTTGGAAGGGATGGTGATTCCATGTCGACACAAAACGAAAAAAGAGTTACCAAGGACCATAGATTGAAGATGTCGAGGTTGTGTGATCAAGTACGACAGTATCCGTGTTCTCTTCTCCCTGGATAGTTACTGATGTAGTTTGGCAGCATTTGTTTGTAGTATCAATACATATGGTGGTGCATAAATGGGAAGTCCATGTAAAGGTACTTGAAATACGTTATCCTCTCTTATAGCTATAGAAATGGTCTTTCTTTGCGATTTGTTTATTTCGAACTTATAACAAATGTTGCTAAAGCGACACTGAGGCAGTGAAACATTTTTGGTGTTTCAATTTTCAAGTAGTTCATGTTCAATTATGATTCTTGCCCAGTAAGAGCTGCACGTTGTAGATTGAATCAATTAAAATATTTGTTCTCTCCTGATTATAGGTGTGAAAATCGTCATAGAAGTATGGAATTTTAACCATTTATTAAAATGGTCTATGATTGTAATTGGCTTGAAATTTGCGTTAATGTGAAAGAGGGTTATGAACTTAGAGTAGGTCAAGTTTGATGATACAGCTGAGTTTATGACTGTGTTCAGAAGGTTACAGGATCAAATTTGGTGATATAGATGGACTTGTTGAAGCATGCATGAATTGAGGGACCTTTGTAACAGAGTATGATAGTTTAGGAGTTGATACAGTATCTTGATGCCCTGCGTTGCTAGATGGAAGAACATGCATACTATGCATAGAGGTTGACACCAAATTGGCCTCAAAGGTTTTGATCTTATGAGGCAAATAGCAAAATTGGCAGATTGTCAAAGAAACATGCTTCTTCTAATTGATAGCTCTTAGAAGAAGAGTTATTGGTTTGACTTTTAAACTTGATTGTGATGATTTGGGAGTAATTAGACTTAAGTTTTAGTGTAATTTTCCTTAATTTTTTTTGTATGAAAGGTTGATTTGAAGAACGGTACGGAAATTTTGAAACCAATAATAGGGATCTTTGATGAACGGGATCAAGAATTATTAATTATTTTTTTATTTTGATACAGGAAAAGGAATTTTTTTGGCATCGAAGATGAATAATCCCTTCTAAAATCCTTGTTCTATATTCTCCATTTACTTATCTTATTTTTAATATCTAATCGAATTAACCAATAAAATATTATTTTTATTTTTATTTTAATAATATAATCACTATGATATTATTTTTATTTTATGATTTGGTAAAATAGTTTAGACCCGATCCAATCTTTTTAATTATCCAAAAAAAGTATCATAATTTATTGAAATGCACAACAGAATCAACTAAATGATTTTGTTTTTTTGTTTTTTTTTTTTAAAGATTGAAGGCAACTAAAATATAATTTACTATCAAATGATATAAGCGGAGATTAAAATGTTAAAAAGATGAAAGTAATTTCTAAATTACTGTTACACTCAAATCTTACGGATAGATAATTATGAGAATCAATACAATAACGTGCAAATCCTTGTATGTTGGATGATGAAAGTCTCGAGAATGATCATGAGGTTACAAGTAAGGAATACTAACTCCATTGTTACGAGGCCATTTGGGGAAACTCAAAGCAAAGCCACGAGGGTTTATGCTCAAAGTGGACAATATAATATAATTGTGGAGAGTCCGTGTACATTATAGAATAACATTATAATTAATTAAATAACGCAACCGGACAAAATAAAACTGGGCTATTCATACAATATTCAATTAAAAGGAATCAAAATACACAAGAGTTAAGGAGAAGTAGCCTACGTAGTTTCCCGCCAAGACGGTCTGGCAAATAGCCCTCAAGCCATTGAGAGAGACGCAGAAATGGCGCCTGCGGCTGCACCTCTAGTTGAGTTCCCACTTCCGTCAACAGTCGAGAACATCGAAACCAATTTCGAGGTTTGCTTGTTTGTTCTTGAAATTGTATGTCCTGTTACAGAAATTGTGTGAATCAGATTGAAGAAATTGGAACTGATTTTGGTTCATCTATTGACAGCCGTTCTATGTTCTTCATAAATCATCATCTCGGAAAAATTCGAGAAAAACAAATCCATGTGGAAAACTAAGGAAGAAGGCTAAACTCTCTCCATCTGGTCCCAATGGAATCGAGAATCCTGAGACGGAAGGACGTGACGATTCTACTCTTGAACATCTGCGAATGGAAGCTTTCGAGCTTGTATGGTCGAGAATGGAAACCACCATTAAGGTCAATCGTTTTGATTTCACTGTTTATCCACTTAGTTGATGCTCATGGTTGCCTACAAATGCTACTATTTGTCTTCTAACTGCTTGTTCTAGTAGTGTCTGAAGAAGTTGTTGGGCTATGCTCTTGCAGGATGTTTTGAGGGATACTAATGTTAAAGTGTTTGATGATATATGTCGCTGGGTTTATAAGGCCTTTGATGCTATTCGTTCATCTGGGACTCCTAGTTCATCTTCAGCTTCTCGGCCTTTTCCTATTTTAACTCGTGCTGATTGTAAAATATTGTTCACAGGGTTGGTTCTCACTAGTAAGTTTCCGATTCCAAAGTTTCAATTTGATGTACGAACTCTAACCATTTTGCAATTAAAGGACATTTGAGAACTCTTTGTACATTTCCTTATGTTTTACTGTTGAACAAGGAATCTTGATTAATTTGCAGAGAATATGGAAGTTGTGGATGATTTACTGACATTTGAAGAGCTTGGCTCCCATTTAAAATCTCATAGATGCCATGTGGCAAGTCTCTCTTCTCAAGAATTATCTGCCAAGAGTAGCATAGACGGCTGCATCAAAAGTTTACTGAGACAGTTGTTGAAGGTTACTGTTGATGTAAGTACCGTGTGTTGTTTAGAGTGAATATTCCAAACAATGTCGGATTCTTTAATTAAACAACTTTATGAACTTGCTCTCATTTGTGGAATTTGAGCAGTCTGCTGACATGTTCGTCCTAGCATCATGGTACAGAGAACAAGGGTACTATGAAAACCCAGTAGTTGTGATTGTTGAAGACATAGAACGATGTTGTGGTTCAGTTTTATCTGATTTCATCATTATGTTGAGGTACTTCAAAGAGCCATACTTCTATCCAATTTCCATTTCACTTCTTACCATGTTTGTGTTATACTTATGTACGACTCTTTATGCTTTATGGGACGATTTTATGTCACCTATTTTTCATTTATAAAAGGAATGTTCTCTCTTTTTAATATATGAAAGTTTGCATCTTAATTATGTATCTTAAAATCTAAAGTAATTTAAAGTGATTTACAATCTTCCAACAGGAAAAATGATAATGAAATTTCCATATTAAAGATTTATAAAGTAATCAAAAGGATAAAACACTAATGTCTTGGACTAGGAGATTCACTCATGTCACCTTAACCGTAGATATGCTTTTTATGCAAAAGGGGTAACATGTTTAGCACTTCTGGATTTTTCTGGACGAGGACTTGAAAGCTAAAGGTCCCATCTAAAATGACTATTTTTAAGTTGAAAGGAAAAGTCAACAAGTTGAGTGGAGGGAGATGGACCACCCAACCCTAAGAAACTAGGAATTACCAAAAGGTCTCCAGCTGCTGATGTGTTTGTTGTTTGATTTCATTCATTCTGTTGTTATGACATAAAGTTATTGCCTTTTGAGTGTGCAATTTGTATATATTATTTTCAAGCTCTCATTTTGTACATTCATGGTTTTCGTACGTCAGCGAATGGATTGTCAAGATTCCGATTATTTTAATCATGGGAGTTGCTACAACAATTGATGCTCCTTCAAATGTGCTTCGTTCAAATGCACTACAGCAGTTGTGCCCTAGCAAGTTTGTATTAGGATCACCGACTGAGAGGATGGAAGCAGTTGTTGAGGCTGTTCTTCTGAGGCATTGTTGTATGTTCAGCATTGGTCACAAGGTCGCCATCTTTCTGAGGAAATACTTCTTAAATCAGGATGGTACTTTAACATCCTTTATAAGAGCCATGAAGGTTGGTACTTCAATTTTACGCGAAACTTAATGAACTGACATTGAGTTGTTGTTTGTTATATGCGGCATTCTCTCCCATGTTGTTTTGTATTATGATTAGGCTTCTCCTAATGTCTAGTTTGACGAGGAATTTGCAGATTGCATGTGTCCAACACTTCTCCATGGAACCCTTGAGCTTTATGCTTGTGAGATCGATTGTCGAAGAAGAGAATAAGGTAGCCTTTAGTTATTACTCTTTTAACTTCTCGTTGTATAATAAATTTATACTCGTACAATAATTAGTTTGCGGTTCTTATTTGGAATTTACTAGTTTATGAAGTGTCTTAGTTACCTTTTATTTGAATTTATTTTATTTCCTGATGGATTGTTTTGATATTTTGGAAATAGATTTTTTTATGAAATGCGGAAGTTATAATTATTGTTAAACTGTAACTGTCGTAGGTGTTTTAGTTAACTGCTACGTTGAACATTGTTCTGTTACCAAGTGGTCACACGTTCAAAGCGAAAGTTTCTTTTTTTTTTTTTTGATCGAGTAATCAAAACTGTGACTTGGAATGGCTAGAAACTAATAATTGATTTTGTTAGTGAAAAGGAAATAATTTTAAAATGTGATGGATCAGTTAAGTTGCCTTTTTGTAAACTATGACTTGGAGTTTGTGACTTTTCAGTAAATGAATTAAATGTTTGTCTTTTGTTCTAAAAAAGCAATTATTTGTAAGTTAGGCTTTCTGTAATTATAATGGTCTGTATTTCCATTAATCGTGTAAAAACATCCAATATAGAAAAGGAACAGGAGGTCACGGCCTACTTGAATAAAGAGAATAAAGGAAACTCTCTAAAATTGTCAAAGAAATCTAACGAAAGCCAGAAACGATTTCTCCTCTATGCAAGGTATTTATAAAAAAAAAAAAAAAAAAAAAAAAAAAAAAAAAAAANCCTCTGTCTCTTCTATTTTTTCCTGATAGTATTCTGACTCGAATTGTATGTATTTCAAATTAAATGCATAAACAACCTGAATACTTTGGAAATGCACTCCCTCCATAGACCTATTTTTTGCATGCTACTTAAAGTAGCATCAGTTAGTGCATTTGTCAGTCATGTTTTTCTTTATCACGTACGTGCAATATGATTAATTTTTACCAAAGGGTTTTCAGGATGGGAACCGTGCTCTTTTCCTAGAAGTTCTATCCAAGCACGCTTCAGATTTCCTGTCTGATTCAAGGTATTCATGAAAAGCCCAGAAACTTCATGTAATTTTGTGAACGATTTATTTATAGTATATTGTTGACACAACATTTTTAGGTACCCATTGGTGGAAGGAACTGGTAATAATCTTGGTAATGTATTGTCAGAATTAGAGAGATGGCAGAAGGGCTGGAGTGCTGTTGTCCAGGTGCCCATAACTTCATTAGTCTTTCTTTTTTTTCTTTTTTGTAATGGAACATTTTCCCTTTCATGGAATTCGACTCTCAATATCTATCCTTTGCAGTGTCTTTATCAAGTTGGGAAGTATGGCAAAGTTCAATTGCTTGACTTACTTTGTGAGGCACTCGATCCACAACTTTTCAAACCAATAACTTCTGAAAATTCAAGTAGATTGCAGCAAGGAAAGGGGATGTCGTTTTCAAGTAGTTGTGAGCTACAATATCAATTCTCATCTCGCAAGGATGGGTATATTTATCAAGCAATTCGAAAAGTGAGGTAGGTCATAAAGTTTACAGTAGCGTGATATATTGCAGTTGTTCATCCTAGGGAATACATAACTACAGACTTAAGCTTTAACATTGCCATGTACTTTTCCCCAAAAAAATTTTATTCCTCTTCTAAAAGACATAAACAGGACTTGCATTAATATTGGAAATGTGATTTGTGACAAAAAGCTAGAAGCCGCAATAAGTCTTCTCAAGAAAACATTTTGAAAGGCGAATGCACTAATGAATGAAATGGAAAATCTGGATTGTTTTTCATTGAGTTGTTATATGCACAGTTGATTCAGGTTTGTTTTTCAGAATCCTTCAGGGTTTCTTTTGCTAGTAACAGGAATTGTTGTTCAATGATAGAGGAGTTAGTGTTCCCCCCTTATAGGGATAGGGGGAGAGTATTTTTGCAGGCTTGCTTTTTTGCAAGGTTGAGTATTTGGCTTGAGAGAAATTGTAGGATTTTTTTGAGGGATTGAGTGTTCATGGGATGTTGAAGTATATTAGGTTTAACACCTCGTGAGTGTTTTCCTCCAAGGTTTTTGGAAAATTATCTGTTCAGCGTTATTCTTTTGGAATGGAGGCCCTTTTCATTGGTTTGGACTCTTTTTTTGTATGTTCTTTTATATTCCTTCATCTTTCTTAATGAAAGAATTTCTTATGGAAAAAAAAAAAAAATGGAAAATGAGGTTAAGCAAAATATTTTCATTTCTTGCTACTAACATGGTTACTATTTCCACACTTAGTTTAAATCTTCAAAATTCTTTTGATTGCAGTCGGTCCATAAACATGCGAAATAATGCAATTCTAAAGTTTTTTCTTTTCTATTTTTTTAAAAAAGGAAACAAATATTTTTATTGGATTTATGAAATATTATAAAAGATATCCTTTAGAGGATACCAATCGAAGGGAAAGAAAATACAAAACGACAATCATAAGGAGATGACAGAAAGCTCCCCAGATTGGCATTTAAAGAGGATAAACTGTAATTGCACTCCAATCATGAAACTTGTATCATTGTTGGGAAAACACACTTCTGAAACAACCGTCTTTTATCTTTTTCCACCAAAAGTATCCTCCTGTGAGATATTATTTTTGTTCTTTTTGACTACCCAAGGTACTCCAAAATATGCAGTTTGCTATTGAACATTCCTGATGTCCATAGTAAGAGTTTTCATAAATCATACGTTAGTCAATACATCTAAATGAGATTTTATTTTTCATATACATTATGAGACATGCTCTATTGTTGATAGATAATTTTCCATTCCAGTAGCTAGATATTTGTTCTCTGTTATGAATCTAAACTTTGAGCTATTAGGGATCTTCCTGCTGAGCTTCTTCATCAGTTGCTAGTGAGTTGGGAAAAGATTACTGGCTGTGTTCCTGAGGTATGGTTATTCTAAGAAGACTGTTAGAAGCTATGACATCCACTTGGAATATTATCCATTTGTATACATTACAACTAGGGTGTATTTTCACTTTCATTATGGTAATGAACATAGTGTTTTTGGCCTGATACATTACAACTATGGTGTATACATTATGGCAATGAACATTGAGGGAGGGGGCACCACGCCCCTTTGTCCTTAGACTGTTTCTCTTTTGATTAATATATATTTGTTTCTTATAAAAGAAAAAAAAAAGTTTGATTTTTTATTTTGTTCGGTGTCTATTTTTTGCTGGTCTTCTCATTTTGTTTTATTAGGAATTATCTTTATCCCATTATGCATTAGTCATGTTTCACATATTTGCTTGTCTTAGATCCATGAAAAAGTGAAAGACTTGCTGTTGGCTTTCAAGCTTGGAGATGGGAAGAGTTCAGAAAAAGCCATTGCAGATGTATCCAAGTATTATTCTACTCTATATGTTCAATATTGTTTAAATATGAGATATTCTACTTCAGGTGTTAAAAGTGCTAATGTATAAAATTTACCATAATCCATCAACTTAACCTTTTGATTGATTAGTGAGTTCACATCAGAGCAAGAGGTTATGTATTTGAACCCCTGTAAAGTTGTTTCTTCACCAATTAGTATTGGTTTCACTTGTTTGGCCTTTTACAAATGTGACACTTGAATAAAAGAGGGGTACATGAATAAACCGAGACCATATCGAAATGAAAGCAATCCTGAGGATAAGATGACTAGAAAAGACTTAAAGGAAATGGAAGTTACTACCTATACGAACAAGGTACACCTTCCTTTTTGTTGTCTCAATCATAGGAACTCTAAGGCTAAGTGTGCTTTACGTGGAGCAATTCATGTTGGGTGACCTCATAGGAATTTTCTTGGGATGCATACGAGTGAGGACAAAACATATTGGAAGAACTCATGTTTGTATGTGGGGATAGTCTTCAGTCTTAAGAAGCAAGGAGTAGATAACGTGACCATGTTGTAATGGATGCAAGAGAATGTCGGGGCTATCAGGTGCCAAATCCGGATTCCAAATCCTAGACATGGGTCGTTACAAATGGTATTGTAAAGGAATTTTTACCTTATTCTATGTCTCTAGATCTTTCAACTCAGCATTGTTAGATAAAAAAAGAAGAAAGTTGTAGTGTTTAGGTTAGAAAGGCAAAAGAGGTAGTCTTCAAAATTTTGATTGATTTATAAGTAGTTTAGTGGTTGTTTGCTCTTTATAAATGAAAGGATTTTAATGAAACATTGGAAAAACATCTTTAGGGGCCGTTGGTCATCAATCCTTTTATAGCCGATAAGGCATTGCTCTAGTGTTTTTATTCCAGCATCCATTGTGATCACATATAGAAATAGAGGAGATTTTGTCCTTTGTTTTGATGATCTTTCTTCTTTAGAGTCTCCTTTCACAATAAAAAATATTTTTATTTAAGTGGACGATGGAGCTTCTGTTAAAAAGAAAACCCATAGAAGACAAAGTTTAGATTAAATGACTTTAGCCTCTGCTCTCCAGTGGGCTGCATCTAAGTTGTCTAGCCTACATTGCTCTCGTAAGTCCATTTAGTATTAAGAGATTTTCTGTAAATGGGATTTGTGTTAAAACGATTCCTTTAGGACAAATGATCATTCACCATGCTCAAACTTCTATTTCTTTGATATTCCTTATTGTTCTTGCCAGTTTATTGAAGTGATTTTTTCAAGAGTTTTCCTGCGTAGTTTGGAGGAAAGAGGTGAAAACACTCCATTTATCCAATTCATGGTTTTTTTCTTTAATTATTATTTTGGAATTCATGTTGCCGTTCCTCATTTGCTCCATTGAACTAATTTGAGGTATGTGTGCTGTTAGCATTTAACTAGCTTTGAGGTGACTAGTTTCCTCTTCTTGTGCTTTTTAGACCTCTCTCTGTACATACATTTTTCTTCATGAAAATCTTTGAATTTTTTAAGGAAAAAACGTATTTAGTTAGATATGAAACCTGCTCAGTTTATATCATCTTCATCATTTGAAAACTAAATATATCAGGATTTTACTATTTCATTTGCAGAAGACATGCATCCCAGAAGGACTTATTTATAAAGTATCCAAAGCCTATGATTGAGAAAGCTGAGTCATTTCTTAGTTCATTAGTGAGGTAATAAAACTTGTTTGCATTTCAGCTGTTATTGTGGTTCATGATATCTCAATGTAGATTAGAAAGGATTATTATCATTATTTTGTTATCATTTGAGAAATGAAGGTATGGGCTTTACCTAACTACAAAACAGTTTATCAAATAAAATAGTAGAGGGCAAGAGGAGGTGTTATTTCATCCTCCTTTTCAACAAGAAGACTTTCTCCAAGCATCAAAAAGGACCTCATTAAGAAGTCTTATGTCAATCAAGAGATAGTACCCCATCTAACCCAATGAGACCCTCGCCCTTTCGAACATCTCCCCACAAATTTCCACCCAAGCATACGTAGAGGAGAAGAACCTAAAATAGTTCAATACTAATGTGACATTCATTGGAGAGGCCATATTTCCTGCTATTTAGTCAAATGAATGAAAATAGTTCAATACACTTGCAAAATACTTTTGCATAGGTCTCATGTGTAGCTAGAGGGGTTTATTTCTCTCTTTTTTTTTTTTTTTTTTTTTTTTTAAACTGGGTCTATTTTTTCTATTTATCAGACATGGGAGCAATATAATAACTTTTAGGCCATAAAAATTTCATTGGGAATTGCGGTAAACTGTTAGATTCTTTATTTATTTATTATTATTATTGCATTATTGCTTATATTTATTGATGAATATTGAAACAAAGGGGCACACAACTGGCGTCTTTTTCGGTAGAGCAATCCAAGTAGATTAATAGAGTTCACTAATTGAGAAAAAAGCATAGATTAAAGAAACTTTGAAAAGCACCTAGTCTTGTGATATTTTGATATTCTATTTGATACATGAAGCAATGTGACTTATTGCTCTTTGTTTTTAAATAAACCAGTGAACATATGAGGCCCATTGAATCCGTACCTTTTCATGAACTTATCTGCTTCAAAGATGTCAGAAAACTTCAGCTGGTAAGCATGCCAACGACACTTCAATATGAATTTAAGCTTTTTAATCATTACTTGAAAGTATAAATGGTACTCCTTTACTAATAGTTGTTGCTAGCTATTGAGATGATTTTAAGGAAATCCATTGGAGTATGCATTGTGCATTGTTGTAGCTTACTTAATCACATTAGTTTAGAAATTGTTCTTGTTTACTTTTATTATAATGCATCCTGTCAATAATGTGGCAAAGGTTCTCAAGGATATTTGTCAATTATTATGCCCTAGTTAATAAAACCAAATATTATAATAGCCTTTTTGATTTCAGAACATGTTTAACGAGGAAGAACAATTATGGAGCATTTTGGGTTCCAATTGAATATTACTCATCATGACACTGATAATATGTTACAAGTGAGAGGAAGTAGTTTGAACTTGTCTTAAGTCAGTTAATGCTTTCAGCCAGCCATAAGTCAGAGTACGAGATTTAACTGTTTAAGGTTCTTTATTTCATCGCTGCATCCTTATTTAACAGTGCTATATTTGTTTTTCCTGCCCATATCTTTTCTCTCAAACTGTAGTAGTTTCCTAGTGGTGGTTTTTAGTGGATTGGATCTATTCTAGGATTGTTACCCATTACACTGGTTGACTGAACTTAAGTTGAACATAAAATAGTTAAGTCTGAAAATCATTATTCTGTCCTTGATTTGGGGGTTTGGTCCATTAAAAATGAGCTTTTGGACGCTTTTGTTCTTGGAGTTGAATTGGTAGAAGGAAATTAGCCAAGGGATATTCGCTCATCATAATTCGGTTCTTATGTCAGTTGTATTTATCTTGCTTCGAGTTTAGAGACCAAATGTGGAACTTAGGCTCCTTAAAGATTTTGAGCTTCGTAAGATCTTAGTACAAATATTGCCAATTTGTGCAACTTTCTGCAGTCCAGTCGAAGTTTAAGTGAGTAGCTTTTCGGAATAGGGGGGGAGGAAGCCCATTCTATCATTTTGGGTTTGATTTAAGAATCTATATGCTGGCTGATATATTTATGTAAGAGACAACTTATCTGGATTAAATTATAAAAGAGCCAAGGGAGTTACAGGAAAACTCTCTTGTTGAATGTAAATGTCCATAGAATTTTGAATACCAAGCCAGATGAAAAACTAAGTTTCTGTACATGGAATTTTATATTCAATACCAAGACCAATAGTTCCTTTAATTCCAAATTTTTGGTGAACTTATTGGTACCCCCTTTAATTCGAAAGAAAATGGCGTATGCTCTGCGGAAGACCAACAGTCCCGAAAAGTCAATTTTATTATCTGGATATTATTCTCAGAAGGACTAAATTCATTGAATAGACTACAAAAATGGGGTCCTTATTGGTTTTTCAACCCAAATATGCGACTTTTATGTTCATGAAGGTCGGCTCTGCGATGTTGAAGTGAACCCTAGGTGGGTTGCACCAGCTATTGGCATTTCTTCTCTCCTTTATCTTTGGATTAGTCAATTGGGCAACCAGTCAATTATTGTTGCAATTTCTTGATTTCTCTGCAATCTCATCTTTGTTCATAGAAAAATGTAGGAGATCAAACATGTAGGTCTAGAACAAGTAGCAAAATCTACCCTGGGGGATTAGCGAAGTTAGTATGTGCCCGCTTGCACCAACCATGCATACTTATTCCCAACAGAATTGACTGTTGTCAAGCACACCTCACCCTGTTCATGCTCTTTGACTTTATCTGCAAGTTATCTTGGTTTCATCCATTTATTTATTTATTTATTTATTCCTAGGCCTTGATTGGAGATCCAAGAAGAAGGATTCAAGTGGATCTTCTGGAGTTCCAGAAAATCATAAAATGTACTTGTTGCAATGAGAACAGAAATAGTCTTTTACCATGTGCGCACGATTCAACCATTATGTGAGTAAAACTGACATTTGCATCACAATTTTTCATATATTTAAACTATCAACCTCTATAATTTGATAATGTAGTATTCCTTTAAATCATAATTTGGTCTTTGAACTTGTACTCTTTTTTCATTCTTTTTATATTTTCTGTTCTACCGGGAAAGAATTTTCATTCAACTATTTAGTGGATTCCGCATAGTACAACAGCCCTAGATTAAAGGGGATGATCTGTACAAGAATGGAACAAAACCAACGGTAGAAAATATACAAAGTGAGTGAGGTAAGAAACCTAATAAACGTGGAAAGAAGAATCTAAAAGAATATGTGTGTGTGTGTGTATATATTTATAAGAAACAAAGAAGTATATTATGCAAAAAGCCCCAAAACTACAACCTTGAGGCGAGGGGGAAGAGGAAACCCTCCAAAAAAAATTCTCCTTTCACAACAATAGTGAGCCATCCTAATAAAATAATCTCCCATCAAAGTGAAGGGAAAAGGGGAGAGGGGGTCTCCTTGTCTTAAGCCTCCTTTAGCCATAATCTTTCTGTGGGGTGTGCCATTAATGAAGATGGAAAAGTATACCGTGGAGAGACATCCCTTCATTTAAATCCTCCATGTAGAGCCGAAGCCCTTTCTATCATGGATAAATTTCAAGTACTCTCAATCAACTTTATCACAGACCTTCTCATACTCATGGTCCAGAAGTCTAAATGCACAATCGTACAAGAACGATTAAGCACTTGCCCATCATTGATTTCTCCCCAACCTCTCAGTGCTTACGTTTTTTCCCTTCCGGCTTTTCATCCAGCACAACAAATTACTTCGCCTGCTCACTCTTAGAAAATTTAAGGAATTAATAGAACTTTACCGAGGTGTCACATTCCCCTAGATTATGGTAATCTAATGGAATGTGGGTTTACAACTTGACTATTGGGTGAGTTAGTGAGCTTATAACTAGGTTTGTAGTATTTTTATTTTTCTTTGAGAGCGTAAAACCAGATTAGTAGCTTCCACTTTCCCCATGAATATAATTGAGGATTCATGCTTTCCTCCAATTCCAAATTGATTTGGTAGATATCAAACTCTAAATACATCATGCGAATATTAAACGGTGTTGAGGCATCTTACCAAGGGTCATCGCAAGTACCCTCTCTCAAGAGAGCAGGTAGCCTGTGAGTCTGTATATGTAACTCAAGGGACCATCCTTCCCTGTTCTATGGCATTTCTTTCATGTAACCTTTGTAACCTATATGGAGTTAATTCATTAACATATATTTGTGGAAGATAAAAGGCTAACATTTCTGGTGTATGTTAGAATTTTTCTGTGGTCTAAAGATTTTTATGCAACTTTCATGTAGGTACAACCTAGCACAAGAGCATGGTGATCTCATCAATCTCCATGATTGGTTCCAATCGTTCAAGACAGTTGTTAGTCATCCTCGTACTAAAGGGAATCACAGGACGAAGCAAGGCTCTACACCAAAGAAAAAAAAAGATAAACCTATCCTTGAAAACAAAAGTGATGCATCAATTCAGTATCCTTTTACACTATTGTATGCTGAAGTTGTAGTCTATGCTAATTAGATCTGCAAAATTGGTTTATGAATGGAGTTTTTTCGGTTTGTCGTTAAATTCTGATACTTCCTGAGTGCATTTTTTTCAAGTTAAAGCTTCATCTCCATATTTTGGGTGTTCTCTTCTAGCATATTGAAAATTAGGAAAAAGGAAAAGATTGTGACACTATTCATGTTTCTTGTTTTGTCCAAGAAGCATCTGTAGAAATAGTTTTGATTATATATTCTATGAGGTGTCGATGCTGTAAATATTTCGTGGATCCATTTTAAGATATCCTTGAAACCCTTTAACCCCTTTTCAACAGAGCCAGGTTTTGTACTGCTGTTACTGAACTGCAGATTACAGGGTTGCTTCGGATGCCAAGCAAAAGACGGCCTGATTATGTGCAGAGAGTGGCTTTTGGATTGTAATAACTGCAATTAATTCAAGCTCAATGATGCACACAAAATGAATGAGAATCCTCAGCTTTATAACTAAGGTGATTAATGGTAATGCATATCTTTTTAAAAATTTATTGATATTTTCATAACTTTTGAAGTGTTCAAATTGACTGAAGCAGGTTACTAAAAGGCTATACGAAAAACGTATCGTCGAGAATGTAGAGAAAAAAAAATGAAGTGTTGGTCGAATCCAACACGAAGATAGAAGGTATGGTTTGCAGCTCTCTTAAAATTCTTTCATCTTAGACGTCTGGAGAAGAGGATCAAGCTAACTTTGCGGGTGAAGCTACGTTAGGCCCTTGAGTACAAGAGGGAATAGAGCAGTCAATTGTTATATAGAATGGTTGAAACATTTTCATTTTTGGATACTAATTAAAGTAATTTTGGTTCTTGAACCATGAACTAATTTTCGATGTGCTGTAAGTTTATAATAGTTCAATTGAATTATTAGTCTTTAATGAAAAAAGTAGGGAGTTTTCATTAATAACATTTGGAGAAGTTGATGTAATATTGATGCGTTGGACTAAAATCTTTCCAATATCCTAATATTTCAATAGGACTAAAATTTCGAAGAAAAAGAGCTAGTAATCTACATCCAAGGTCTTCTCGTTCCTTTATCTGGCTTATGTTCTTCAGATAGAATGACTATGAAATTGTGTCGATACTTCCACATATTACGGGTAACGTAGGAGATATCTCTATTTTTTCCCTCGGGAATCCTTAGAATTACCACGGTTTAGCTTTCAATTTGTCTCTAACCATCAAATGAAATGTGAATAACCCGTCCTCCTCTCTCTGAAACAAGGGACGTTTTTTGTTATGTCGATACTTGAAACAATTTAGAGTCTTCTCCATATTACTATATATCTAGAGTCAATAATTTTATATGAGGAACTACTGAACTCAATCACTTGCTGCCGTTACTCTTCAGTTTTCTGTTGAGGTCTATCCTGTGGAGGTACTCAAATTGGATCAGTGATCGATTTCTAGGTTTCGTCGTAAACCTAATTGGTTACTTCCAATTACGTAAATCAATAGTTCAAACCGCACTCAAAGGTAGGGCATTTCCCATTTTTATAGGAACTTCTGTACCAGAAACAATGGTATCTCCAATTATAGCCCCTCTGGGATGTAAAATATATCTTTTCTCACCATCNGGATTTCTAGGTTTTGTCGTAAACCTAATTAGTTACTTCCAATTACGCAAAACCTAATTAGTTACTTCCAATTACGTAAATATGTATAAGTTTAAAATCGAATTCTAATTTAAAAATTATAATTGAGTCATTTAAAGCTCGGGTGAAAAAATAGAGTTCTTTTTATATTATTGTGAGAAATGTTCAAATTCGATGATTTTAACACGTATGATCAATAACCAACATGTAAAAAGATTTCTGCTCCCCACAAATTGTTATTTCTTTTTGGTCCGAGCATCTGTGGTTTTTTTAATTTTTTGTTAGTGTTTTAAGCCGGTTTTGAAATTTTTTTGGTTATATCTAAATAAAACAAAAATCAATAATTTTGAAAATTTTATTTTGTAAAATAACATTGACTTTCATTTTCATTAATGTGAATAAAAAAAAAAAGAAAAATTGCAATTAAAAAATTTGTGGATAATAATGAATATAATTTTCATTAATATAATGTAGAATTTAGTTGTTTTTGAATACGACTTCATTGCGTACGCGTTTCTAATATCTTCATTGCTATAAATATTAATAAATTAATTTTTGGGAAAGTGGAATTTTCAAACCCCAAATTAACAAATAATTATAATATAATTATTCCAACTAAATATTCATAATCATATTCTTCTCTATCCTTCTCCCTCCATTAAGTTGACTAATAATCATTTAAACTCATCATCTTAAACCTACTTAATAAAAAACATATTTTTTAAAAATAAAACAAATTAAATTATCAAGGAATTTTTTGTAAAACGTAATTATAATTGGCCGAACATTATTATAATTATTAATTTAATCACTATGAATTATTAAAGACTTAATTTAAAATTTTAATTAATTCAACCCGTAAATAAAATATAAAAAGAAAAAAAAAAGTCAAAATTAAAGGCATATATTTATATTACCCTCACATGCACTGAATGATTTAATTATATATTTATAGGAATTAAAATTAATAAATGATCCACCAACCATGATTAAAACCAGCCGTTGTCAACTTTAGCTTATAAAATTTCCCCCTTTCATTTATTTTTTATTTTCATTTATTTATTTTGTCATTATTACGAAGCAGATTTTGTAGAAAATAATTATTTAGAATATATTTTTTTTCGGTTAATCTATATTTATTTATTTATAATAAGATTTGAAATATTGTCACGTCTGAATTAAAATAATATTGAACGTTATATCAAGAATTTGAACTTCTAATCTCGAGAGAAAGTCATAAATAATTTTAAAAATATTAACTATATATATATATGTATATGGCAATTAGCATGCAGTTTCCTAAGTGAATTGAAAAATGTTAATTAAATTTAATTAAGACGTGTTAACATGATTGGAATAGTTAAATGTGAAGCAATTAATTGAGATGCTTCTTCTCCATCGTTTCCCTTCCCCAACCACTACTTAAGTTTATGACTTAAGATTAGGAACATAATTAAAAAATAGTCTAATCCTAAAAAATATAACATTATTTATTTATTTCTATGTGTTACAAAAATTTAGATAGAAATTTTAGTACGTAACAATTTTGTAACACCGCACATTAGTTGGAAAGGAGAATAAAACTTCTCTGATAGACATGTTTTAAAATCACGAGGCAGACAACGATGCATAACGGGCTAAAATGGACAATATCGGTTAGTGGTGGGCATAGGCTGTTACAAATGGTATCAAATTGAGACGCATGATTGTGTGCCTGCAACGGAGTGAACTGTGATATCTCACATAAGTTAGAGAGAAGAATGAAACATTTTCTTACAACTGTGTGGAAAGCTCTCCCTATCAGACATGTTTTAAAATTGTGAGACTGACGTCGATACGGCCAAAGCAGACAATATTAATTAGCAGTGAACTTGAGCCATTACAAATGATATCAAAGGTAAGACACTAGGGAGTATGATAGCAAGAACATTAAGCGCTCAAGGGAGTGGATTATGAGATCCCACATTGATTACAAAGAGGAACGGAACATTCCATCTGTAAACCTGTCACTAGCTGACACGTTTTAAACCACAAGATTGATGCAATACGTAGTAACCCAATACAAACAATATCCATTAACGGCAATTTCTTACCTAATTACATAAATAAAACCATTAGAAACACAATCATTTACAAGCTACAAAAGTCTAAATCAATCATATACGACTAATTCAAAACAAGACTTTATATAATAATCTTTCAAACTTGAACACAACATTCCCATAGATCACTACCACTTTCAAAAAAACACATAAAAACCAGCCCAATTCAAGCTGTCTCCTCTTATTTTCCCCTATAAAAACACCCCAAAACCCATCACTCAAGAACACAACCAACAACCAAAAAATGGCTCAAAACCGCCATTTCTCCATCCTTCTAATTTCAATGTCCATTTTACTATCAATTTCCCCATCTTTGTCAGCCCCCAACGCCAAGGAGTTATGGTGCAGCCAAACCCCATACCCCGACATCTGCAAGAGCTTCTTCAACGCCAAATTCAACCCCAAAAACCTCGCCGAGTTCAAAAAAGCCGCCTTCAAAATCGCCATGGAAAGGGCTCTCACAGCCGAGTCGCTCACCAAGCGCCACGCCCAGAAATGCCGCACCCCCAAGGAAAAAGGCGCGTGGGCCGACTGCTTGGAGCTTTACCAAGACACCATTCTCCAGCTCAACCGAACCTTCTCCGACAACTATTGCTCCGATTTCGACATCCAAACATGGCTCAGCTCCGCGTTGACTAATCTTGATACATGTCGTGCCGGATTCGTTGACCTTAATATTAAGGATTACGACGTCGTTTTTCCTTTTCTTGGGAGGAGTAATAATGTGACTAAGTTGATTAGGAATAGTTTGGCTATGAATAACTGCTCTGAGACGGAGACGGGTTATCATGGTGGATTTCCTACGTGGGTTAAGGCTGGTGAACGGCGGCTGCTGCAGGCGGCGGTTCCTAAGCCGGACTTGGTTGTGGCGCTTGATGGGTCTGGGAATTATAAGACGGTGCAGGCGGCGGTGGATGCGGCGGCGAAGAGGAAAGGGAGTGGGAGATTTGTGATACATGTTAAGAAAGGGGTTTATAAGGAGAATGTTGTGATTGGGAATAAGGTCAAGAATTTGATGCTCGTCGGAGATGGGTTGAAGTATACCATTATTACTGGGAGTAGGAGTGTCGGCGGCGGCTCCACCACGTTCAACTCCGCCACCGTCGGTACGTTTCTTCTCTCTCTCCTTTTTCTCTCACTAACCCAACTTAACCCGAAATTAGTGTTGAAAATAGTTGGGAACCAGTCCGACATTCATTAATTTAACGAATGATCATGAGTTTATAAATAAGAATATATCTACAATAATACGAGGCCTTCTGGGTAAACCCAGAGTAAAGCCATGAAAATTTAGGTTCAAAGTGAACAATATTATAAAATTGTGGAGAGTCGCGATATTTAACAAATAAATTGGTGTAAATTTTGTGACTTTATTCGTGAACTTATGCTTAAAGTGGACAATATCATATATGATTTCTAACTAATAAATTATTGTAAATTTTGAAATTCTGTCCACCGTGAGCTTATGCTCAAAGTGGACAATATCATACAATTGTAGAGAGTCGTGATTTCTAACTAATAAATTATTATAACTTTTGAAACTTTGTCCACCGTGAGCTTATGCTCAAAGTGGACAATATCATACAATTGTAGGGAGTCGTGATTTCTAACTAATAAATTATTGTAAATTTTGAAACTTTGTCCACGGTGAGCTTATGCTCAAAGTGGACAATATCATACAATCGTAGAGAGTCGTGATTTCTAACTAATAAATTATTGTAAATTTTGAAACTTTGTCCACGGTGAGCTTATGCTCAAAGTGGACAATATCATACAATCGTAGAGAGTCGTGATTTCTAACTAATAAATTATTGTAAATTTTGAAACTTTGTCCACGGTGAGCTTATGCTCAAAGTGGACAATATCATACAATCGTAGAGAGTCGTGATTTCTAACTAATAAATTATTGTAAATTTTGAAACTTTGTCCACTATGAGCTTATGCTCAAAGTCGACAATATCGTACCATTGTAGAGAGTCGTGATTTCTAACAAATAAATTATTGTAAATTTTGACAACATAGAGCTTATGCTCAAAGTGAACAATATCATACCACGGTAGAGAGTCGTGATTTATAACAAATCTGTGAGCTTATGTTTAAAGCGGACAATTTCGTACCATTACGAAGAGTCGTGATTTCTAACAAATAAATTGTTGCAAATTTTGTGACTTTGTTCAGCTGTTACTGGGGAAGGATTCATTGCTCGTGGCATCACCTTCCGCAACACGGCCGGACCTCAAAACCACCAAGCAGTAGCTCTCCGATCGGGCTCAGATCTCTCCGTCTTCTACCGCTGCGGCTTCGAGGGATATCAAGACACTCTCTACGTCCATTCCCAAAGACAATTCTACAGAGAATGCTACATTTACGGCACAGTAGACTTCATCTTCGGCAACGCAGCCGTGGTACTCCAAAACTGCATGATCTACGCGAGAAAACCAATGTCAGGTCAGCAATGCGTGGTAACAGCGCAAGGCCGATCGGACCCAAATCAGAACACCGGAATCTCAATCCACAACTCGAGAGTGATGGCCACGGCCGACCTCCAACCGGTGCTAAGCTCGGTGAGAACCTACCTGGGGAGGCCATGGAAGGAGTACTCCCGGACGGTTTACTTGCAGTGCTTCATGGATAGCTTGGTGAACCCTGCAGGGTGGCTGGAATGGAGCGGGGACTTTGCCCTGAATACGCTCTATTATGGAGAGTTCAAGAACTTTGGGCCTGGTTCGTCCACTGCTAAGCGAGTGAAGTGGAAGGGTTACAGAGTGATTACAAGCGCCGCCGAAGCTTCCAAGTTTACCGTCGGGAGCTTCATCGCCGGGAAGTCATGGCTGCCGGCAACCGGCGTTCCGTTCACTGCTGGGCTTTGAAATTAATTATGGGGGACTTGGAAGATCTTTGTTCTTGTGCTGTTCTTGGTGGTTGAATTTTACTGTATTCATCAATAATAATAATATACCATTTTTTTTGGGAATTTTCTGTTAAAAATAATGTTTATTTGAAGATTATTTTGGATTCATTAATCATTTTTTTAGTGAAGTGTTTGTGCGAAAATTTGTTTTTATATTAAAATTAATTTTTTGAGAATTTTATATCGTTGTTTATTTATTGTTTTAGTCAATGAAATTGGAATTTAGAAGGAAATATATGATAAAAGTGAAAATTGATATATTTTTTTATTAAATTAATAAAAATATAAAATACTGGTAAGCTTTCGATATTTTTAATAATACTTTTAAAAATTTTAAAATATTTTTATTGAAACTATTAATATTTTATTTTAAATATATTCTTAAATTTTAAAAATAATATTAACACCTCGACTTCTTATAAAAGTTATTATTATCCTCTATTTACTTCTCATAGATTATTCATCTCTTTAATTTTTATAGGCGAGGGTTATATTCAAATTTTGTTAAAAAGAGTGTTTTAAAAACAAATTAAAAATATACCACTTTTTAAAAAAATATTTTTTAAACATTTTTTAAAATTCAAAACTATTTTTTAAACAAAATATTATTGGAACTCTTTTAAAACTAGATATTAACTAAAATTATTTTTTAAATAAAATATCAACCACTTATTTTTTAATTTTTTAAAAAATTAATGATATTATTGAAATTAAAATATATATATATTAATATGTATATATATATATATATATTAATTAATATACCTATATATATATTTTTTTCAAATAGTCCATAAAATTCTCGCTACCGTTGTAACACGAGCGAGGAGCGGGCTATTTTGGTATTTTCATACAAAACTGGGAAGTGGAAGCCCTAATCTGCACTATATAAATCCTCAATCACACGACGCCCTCATTGCCAAAGTGACTTCGATTTCGATCCAATCTTTTCTTCTCTCTCAACCCTATCTCTGTAATTTCATTTTTTGCTTTTGTTGAAAATTAGGCAGTGAAGGAGATCGCAGTGACGACTCAGTAAAATTCAAGCTCAACAGACCGGATTGCAGAGTCCTTTCCTCTTCCTGAAAGAGTGAGAGGTCTTTGCGTGTCGAATACCCCGCTGAACTGAGCGATCTCTTCACTCGTCAATTTTCACGATTTGGTTTGTTGTCTTTTCTTGTTCTTCCTGAATCAGGCCGGTGATGACTGATATTTTGATTTGCCTACATTGTCTGATAATCTTAATGATTGTGAACAATCTGCCTGAGGCCTGATTTGGATTCCTATGATTTCGTTTTCACTTTTATTTGCTTTGTTTTTCTACACTATGACTGCGCTTTAACTGTGTTCCTGAGTTTTGTTACACTGATGAAATTTCATTCCATTTTTCATTCCATTTTGTTCAAACTGCGTTTGCATCTGCAATTCGTATGAATTCAAGGATGAAGCTTCAACTACTTACAAGAAAGTAATGCTTCATCATGTTTTATACTGGTTTAAATACTATTTCTTTTTAATCTCCATCCTTGTTTCTTGTCGAAGCTTTTTTATTTCAACATTCTTTTAATAGTCAATTTTCCGTAACTATTCTTTTATTTTAATGAGTTAATGTTGTTCAATCCATTTTTTTCATTTAGACATTAGGTTTCAGTAACAAAAACGTATTGAAGAAAACTGGATTTTGATCTGTAACATATACGTCTGTTGTTTCATTACTACGTATTGGTTTATAAATTTTAATTTGTTTCTTTAACTACGATAATTTAATCATCTTGATTGTTATGTGCAAGACCATTGAAGAGGACGGTCAACAATCCTATTCTCAAAACTTCATTTTTTAAGGATTTTATGCGTCCATGCAGAGTTCCTTGAAGTGACCATTTTAGTAGGATGTATTAAAATTGCAACTCCTATTTGTCATTATGAAGCTATTTGTGTCTTTTCACCATGAATTCCTCTGTTGCTAGTTCAAGCAAAGATCGACTCATTGAAGAATTTTACTCCATATATTCAATTACTTGAAAATTTGTAATTACGTTTTAACAATTGTTGTGTCGGAGAATGAAGTTTATCATCACAACAATCTTGATAATTTAAAGAATAAAATTTTGTACTGATTGTTGAAGATCTAAAAGATATTTCTAGTCACCTTGTGTATTTAATTTGGTTCTGTGGCCACCTATAAACCAATTTATACCAATTATTGACGGTTGATATGACGTTCAATATTTCCCCCCTTTTCTAAATCCTCATTTCATTAAAGAATTGTTGTCGCTGAAATTGATGAACTGCTACGTTTGAAACAATTAAGAACATATTGACTACACGAAAAAAATTGGAAACAGTGCAACTTTTACTGACTGAGAAAAGGAGGGAAAACTAGATTCGAATGTTTGATGTTGTAGGTTATCTGATTCATTGCATCGTCTTTGCAATGCCTACCTGAGATTGTAGGAGGTTTGTTGCTTTAGGAAAGCCTGGGATACAAATTATCAATAGAAGATTTAGATTTTTATTCAATTATTGGTTTGTTTTGTTCTTGTCTAGACAGATATATAATAGTATCATACTATACGATTCGAGTAAATGGGCAAGGCATTGGCTTAAATGTTTAACAGTGTTGCTATCAGTAGCTCTTTTCTATGTTCATCGTGACACAAAATTTGATTGTTTAGTTGAACCTAGAGATGTGTATGGGCAAGGAACATATTTATTTTTCCCAGGATTTGTACCAACAGTGAAATCACAACCAAGAGAAGCCGTTACAATCATTCCTCAATCTTTAGGCCAAACATTAGTCTGTTTGGTCATGCTCAGGTTTGTTTGCCTAAATATAGTAAACAAAGCATTGGAATTCAATTAAGCCACGAAACTAAAATGCAGAATAACTGTGGATTGCACAGATCAAGAACTAAGCATGTACCAAAATCATTTTAAGCATAAAAACGTAGAGAAAGATGGATAGAAAGATCAAGGAATGTAGATTCAGAAGCTAAGAGTAGCATCAGCAGATAATGAATGCATTATCTCAGATCAAGTGTTGGATTATTAGTAATTGCTTCATCATCATCCACTGCTTCCTCCCAACAATCAAATCAAATCAAACTTACAAGTAAATCACTGGTAAGGGAGGGCAAGTTTAAAAATTAGCTATTCGCAAGCGGTAACGCAAAGATAGAAAACAGAATGAATCGGGGACAATCGGTAAGAAAAGGTTGTCAAAATTATCAAAATATGTTTCAATTCATGGAAGTTTGATTGTTGTAAATTTTGGGTGTGAGTAATCTAGAGATTTTTTAGGTTACATTTACATTATGGCCATAAAGTAGGAATGTTACAATGTTACCACTGTTCATTTTGAGGCTATGACTGCTATATAAAGCCATGAATTATGTATACAACTGTCTTTAATAGTTTCATTTTGAGGCTATGACTGCTATATAAAGCCATGTATGTTGTATTTGTAAGTAGACTTAAAAGTAGTAAAGATTGATGTCTCTTGGTTCATATGAACAACGATTCAAAAAGGAAGAGTAATAGAACACATCGCATTAAACAAGAATTAGAATTTATAAGAAGAAGAAGAAAGTTGAGAAAATTAGAGGAAGAACAAACAACGAAAGTCAGCGAAGCTCTACGATGGCCCCGCTTTGGCCGGTTGATTTATTTATAGTGAGCAGAGGACTGTACGGCCATCGCGCATAACATTAATATAATTGCACAAGTCTATCTCTAAAGTTAATTATAGGATTTATTATAAGTATACGAATAAAATTATAAGTTAGCGTGGGATCATGGTTGGAGAGGGACAGGTGGAAATTAGTAAGATAGACCAGGGGCATGTGGAAATCACTACGTGGGAGTAAGATTTGGATTGATCGAAAATATTTCAAAGCAAGAAAATTGTTTGAGATTCGCACTCCACAACCAAAATTGATCATCGATTGAATGATTTCTACCTCATGGTCATAATTAACTATTAATTTTAACCATTACTTAATTGACATACATTAATCAAATACAATAATTCTAAATTACTCTCTAATCCACCCAAAATTTATAACACGAAACTTCATTCTTAATGTGGCATGAATTGAAATGTTTTTTGATAATTTCAATAATATTTTTTCACATCTCCATTTCATTGAAGCATATTATATGATTGATATTTTTTGGTTCATATCAGAAGGACTTAAATAGTACAAATGGTAACTGAGCCAGACATCGAGCGATGTGCCAATGAGAACGCTGGTCCCTAAAAAATTGGATTGTGAGAATTTTTTATCGAGTATGAAAAACTCAGCCTCATACATGGGGCAGTGTGTCGGTATGCCAACGAGGACAGTGGTCGCCAATGGGTTGGATTGTGAGCATTCTTACAGAAACCTCTCGGAGTGGTGTGTTTTAAACTTGTGAGGCAGATATGGTAATGGATGATGGTGAGAATTAAAAAAAAAAAAATTAAAATAAAATTATTTGGAACTAGAAATAAAATCGGGAGAACCTCATTTTGTTTTAAATTAATTATTTATAATATTTTATTATTCTGCATACAAGTTTGTGGTTCCCATAAAATCCTATCCACTAGAGCCATAGAGCAAATAAAAGAAACCCAAAGGCCCAGAGCCATTGGTGGTCGCTTCTGGAACTGTGTAAATCCATCAACCATGGCCACAACCCCAACCGCCAACTTCCCTCTCCTCCGTCTCCCCCGTCCCCACTCCCGTTTCTCTCTCCCACCGTCACCGTCCACCACCCTCCTCCGCCGCAAACTCCGTCCGGCTACTATCAGAGCCGCCGTCGTAGGCGACGGCGACTTCGGCGCCAGAGACCCGTTCCCGGCGGAAATCGAGAGCAACTTTGGCGATAAGGTGATTGGATTTTCCAATACAGAGCACAAGATTCTAATCCCCAATGTCCGAGCCCTAGCTCTTTCTCAGCAACAGTGCGTTCCAATTTCATCTCTGCAGGCTCCAATGCCCGAAGATGAGGCCCAAAAACTCTTGAAGAAGGTAATCATATCTGATTTTGATTGTCCGATTGTTCGATTGTTCGATTGTTGATGAAATTTCATATAGGTCGTGGGGTGGAGATTGGTGGATAATGGACGAGGCCAATTCAAACTCCGATGCTTGTGGAAATTGAGGGATTTCAAATGCTGTGTGGAGTTGATTAATAGAATCTCCAACGCTGTTGATGACGCTAACCATTTTCCAGATATTCACTTGGATCAGCCGAATCAAGTTACGGCAGAGCTCTGGACTTCAGCCATTGGTACTCATTCTTCTACCTCT
This sequence comes from Cucurbita pepo subsp. pepo, assembly GCF_002806865.2. Classification (NCBI taxonomy): domain Eukaryota; kingdom Viridiplantae; phylum Streptophyta; class Magnoliopsida; order Cucurbitales; family Cucurbitaceae; genus Cucurbita; species Cucurbita pepo. The sequence goes on from NC_036642.1 coordinate 4,491,619, forward strand.
TTCAACCACCATCTCATATTAACTTGATTCACTGAGTTTTCATACAGAAATCTGAGTTTTAAGGTCTGTAATTTTGGGATTTTGAATTTGCAGGAGGTTTGAGTATGAATGATTTTATTGTAGCTGCTAAAATTGATGAGATAAAAACGATAGATCTTGCTGCCAGGAAAAGAGCTTGGGCATAGCTGAATCTCATCTTCATTTTCTTGACAGAAAATTTTTCCCAGGAAAGTTTTCTTCTGAATTTTTGTTTTTGTTAAGGCCTCTTGTATATGAACTGTTTGATGATTTGATTTCTTGGGGCTGCTTGATAAGCAATTAGGATTGGAATTTCCTAATTTTAATTTATTTCTAAGAATATAATTACTCTTTAAATGGGGTTTAAGAATTGAAATACTAATACACTCATTTTTTTTTTTTTTTAATGAAAAACATATTGAATGCAAAATATATCTAAATAACCTCGTTTTGAAGCCTACGAGTGTGTCAATGCACGGTTGAAAATGTACGACCATGATGGTTGGTATATGCACCTGCTATTTGGTATGGAGTGTAAATATCATGACGTGTACACGATAGAATTTATGCCCTGATGAGAACTTTGATGGATGAATGTTTAAGATGTTATGATGAGATGAGTGACACGTGGGTCGATTTTCCCTTAAAATTTGTCGTGAGCATGTCAACGTACAATCGATAATGTACGACCGTGACAGTTGGTATATGCACCTGGTATCTGGTATAAAGTGTAAATGACGTGAGAGAATTCTCTCTCATACCTCAATTAGAACCCAAATAGATAAATATTTGAGATATCCTCAGAGATGAGTGAGTTAGAAATAAAATTCATATCCATATTTGAACTCTACTTTCATTTATTTATTTTTTAAGCCAGAAGAGCAAATATATTTTATTTAAGATATTTAATTTTTAAAAAGAAAAAGAAAAGAAAAAACAAATGAATAAATTGATTATGGGCCGAACCTAGAATCCGAATTGGGCTTTTGTCATGAATAGAGCCCAACACCTGAATCCGGAATGTCCGGAAGCAGAAGCCCTAATTTTACCCCTATTTAAACTCACGAAGCTGCTTAAAGTTGTCATCATCGTTACCCTCTTCCCTTGATTGATACTCGTCTTCTTTAACGTCGGCGGTGGTAGCAGCTATACCCTAGCCAATCGTGCTTCGTCTACGGAGGTTCTTCATTTTTATCGTTTCTTAATTACTTTAACAAAATCTGGATTATCCGCCGCTGTTTTTGAGAGATCGAGTTCTTTTCGCTTAGGGTTGAATATAGCCTTTGATTCATATGCTCTCCCGTATGCTTTGATGCTCGATAGATCGTTTTCGGTTTGTGAGTTTTTTTGAGATCCAGCGATGGATGTATTTCATGTTTTTCTCAATTTTGATTCGTTTGGTTTGTCTACAAATGGTGGCTTTGATGATTTCATGAAAGATCAAGCTCAACAGACCGGAATGCAGGTTTCTATTTGGAAGCTTGCGTGTCGATTAATCTTCGAAACTGAGCCATCTGGTAGACTTATTTTAAAGATTTCTTGTTTTTGTTTTGTGTTCGTTCTCATGCTTTTGGGGAAAGTGAAGGCTTACAATGAGGATAAAAAAGCTCCCTCTTCTGAAATTCATTGAAGAGAGTCTGCTGGCAGAATCGAACCTAATAATCACCATTGCCTTCTGAGTATTGCTATTCTCTTTCCCAGTTTTTCTTCAAAAAAATTGAATTTCCTAATCGCCATTTTGAAAACTTTTGATGTCTGATTTGCTGATCTTATTGTCTCCTGAAGTGTTAATGTCCATCATCAAGTGATGAAATGAGGAATAATCTTAGGACACCTTCCTACACAGTAAAGCCATGCTGTGGATGAGAACAAGATTTCCTTTCTGATGATGATGATGATGTTTATAACGTATTTCGATCTAACTAATGAAATAAGCAAAGCATGAATTTTAACTTGTTAGAGCCACAAAACGATTTGTTATTTAGAAATCGAAGGTTTATTTTATTCATCGAACTGAGGCCAACCTCAAATTACATTATCCAACAGCCACTGCCTTTCATCGCTACGACCACCCCCTCTCATTTCAACCATCAAATCCTCTTTGTTCAAACATTACCTACCAAATCATAACATTCAACTTTGAACTTCTATCCCCTTGCTGCCGAACTTATACGATTTTTTTCCGGGCAAATCATTGTCAGCATCTTGCCTTTTCCCAGTCACGTACCTGAAAAACCACCACGTAACAACCGCCGCAGCGATGCCGAATCCACCGGATATCAAGAACCCCATGATCAAAAGTGAGACAGTGATCGCCGCTGGGACGAGAACCGGACTGAATATGACAAACAGCGGTGTGGCGATGGCTAGAGCAATGACTGTACCAGTCATTGTGAGGGCGGAGAGGGCGAGAAGGGATCCGCCAGTTGTGGCTGCGGTGATGGCCTTGACGATTTTGTGGGAGCGGGGTAATTCATCTGAGGTCTGTCGGGATTTGTAGTGCTGAGAATTACGAGATTCCGCCATTAAAAAGTATATGGGTTTTGTTTGAAGAAGAGTGATAAAGGGAGTTTGATTATATAGGGTGTGAAAAGTGGTACGTGGTGAAAAGCTTCTCATTGCATGAATTTGAAGTGGCTTTGTCCATGGACAACTCAATGTCTTAGGTGGCCGACTAATTCTGCCTCTGTTCTTTTCTTGTCAATTTAATTCTTTTTTCCCAGAAATATTATTAGTGCAACTCAGGAGGGTAAAAGTACCATTTTGGGTTGCAAAATCTTAAAAATGTCCCACAAAAATTAAATTAACTTCACATGTGATTTTCTGTTTACATACCCTATTTTCACACGTCCTTTATTGTGGAACTTCTCTCCACGGCGGCGTCGAATCATTTTCCACCAATGCAGCTTCTTCCCACAGTTTAGCCCTCTTTGCTCTTTCTTCTTCATGGCTTTCGATTTCCATACATGGCTTCGAAGCCCTTTAGCAAGTGCTTGAAACCTACGAACTTGGTTCTTGCGAGGCTCACTTCTGATTGTTGTTTTCCTTAGCTTCTCATTACTCTCTTCTTTACTTGTTAGCTCTTTCTTATCTGTACGATGGAACATCGTTCTTACTTGCTTCCACATGGAGTTATGACCGTTATGGTGATGGTGATGGTGGTGTTGGTGGTGGTGGAAGATAAGGCCCAGTTTGTTTCTTAAACTCTTTAACCGTCCTTCTGCTCTCTTGGACTCTTTCTTCCCATGGCTGAACTTGAATGCTTTCCTTGAAATGTTGCTACTGCTGTTTTCGTACTGGTTACTTGCCTCTGAACCAGTTGTCGGTGGACTGGATTGGTTATCTGGTGAAGAAGAATCATCAGTGGTTTCACTTTCACTGGTTTGTAGAGTTGCCGGACTAGAACAAGAAGCTGATTCTGAGTTTGTAAGTTCTGATTCTTGCTGAGCCGCCAGATGTGTTCTGTAATGAGTCTGTTCCTTTCTTACTTCTCTAGAGGGATGATGCCACAAAGTTGGCTTCATTACAATACGACCACGAGAATTCTTGCTCCTCTTTTCTTGTATCCAAGTTCGATTCAGTTTCATAGCGCGCCTGGCAGTTGCCTTGGATCCTTCTGAACATCCTGATTTATCCATCGGAGTCGGTGGAATCACAAGTTCTTGCTGTTTCATGGCCTCGTCCTTGACTTGAGTCAGAGGCATTCTGAATCCATGCACGAACTTGGAACAATTGTTTGCCACCATCGGCTTAACTTTTTGCTGGTTGAATGACTTATTCCCTTTGTGAACAGACTGCCCATAGTAAGCTAATTTAGTTTCGCTGATGTGGCTTCTTGTATAACGTTGCAGGGATAGAATGTGGAGTTCAATTCTTCTTAGTGCTGAACTGATGCCACTTGATAAGTCATTAGCGGCAACATTTGACGGTGAAGCTCTGTCCCTTCCTGGTTTGTGTTCAATCTTCTCTGGATTTTGCATCCTTCTTGCAGTTTGATCATGTTCCATCCATTCAGCAACTTTCTCGTCCAGTGGCTTAGTCTGTTTATCATCTTTGCATAGAAAGTTGTAAAATGGCAGAGTCTGTACAAACTCAAATAGGGATGTATGTCACTAGACATCTATGAATTGTTGTTTTGTTTTACAGAAGTTTTTATGCAGAATGGAATACAAACCTTCGAGTGAAACTCGAGAAGTCCAGTAGTGGCATCATCGAGCAAATGCTTCAATAAAATCTTTGCCCTTGCACCCACCACCTGCTTTGACAATAAAACCAAGCTACAATAGTTAAATATTCAAGTTTAAAGCACACCCAGACAGTCCTATCTCACAGAGGCTTACAAGTTCTGAGTTTGCATCCCGCAAACAGCATTTTAAGAGAAAGAAGTACAGTTGCCTCAGTGCTAGGAGATCAAGATATAGTTCGTCAGCTTCCATCTTGTCTTGATAAATTATAGGCCAAGGCTTCAGAATAATCTGAAAAACAAGGTACCAAACTGATAGTTTTCTTCATCAAAACCTATTAAATTAGTAGCAAAATTGTCTAATAACACAGCATTTCTACTTCAAACGTCATCTGAAAATGGCCCATTAACCAACCAATAAATCATACAAAATTCAACTAATACAACACCCAAAACATCATAACCTAGCGATGAACAGATAAAAAGCTTTCAAACATAACACCCATAAGTCGAAGTTCAACCGATCAAATGCACATCTAGGTTACATCACTTCACCCAAGACAATGTAACAGAATGTATAATATGCAATTGACCCCTTAAAGTAGAAACATTCGAAACAAAGACGTACTTTCTATACCGATTCCGAAATGAAGTAAAAGAAGAGTAAGAAGGTTTTAAGGTTTCTGCCGCTTGCAAAACTTCCCGAGTCGTCCTTCTGGTTTTCCTTCAAATTTTCAGTTCTCTTTCGGTGTTGAACAGGCGTTATGCGTAACAGCGCATGCGTAGACGCCTTCTACTGCTGATTATTCTTCTATTTATTGAAGTTGAGATGGCTCATAATTGTTTTTGGACTAATTGTGTGTTAAATAATTTTAAGCTACAAACTTGCACTTAATAATTAGACAATTATAATAAAACTTTTGTTATAAAATTAATCAGAATCACAACATTTATCCAAATCCAAAGATAATTTATACACCTAACTAAGAGCCCAACTACTCAAAAACATTTCCTTTTAAATGTAAGCAATGGAAATAGTTTGTTAGATGAACACGACTCTCCACAATGGTATGATATTGTCCACTCTGAACATAAGCTCTCATGGCTTTGCTTTGGGCTTCCCCAAAAGGCCTCATACCAATGGAGTTAGTATTCCTCACTTATAAACCCATGATCATTCTTTGCTTTGGGCTTCCCCAGAAGGCCTCATACCAATGGAGTTAGTATTCCTCACTTATAAACCCATGATCATTCCCTAAATTAGTCGATGTGGGACTTCCATCATCCAACATAGTTGATATCATGCCAGGATTTTATGTTTGTTTCCTGCACATTTGAGGGCGAAATGTGAGCTTCAAATGTGAGCTTCAAACTGTGTTCTTCGTGATCGAAACTGGTTTCAGAGCCTCCTTGCAAGTCCAAGTTCCTTTGCTCCTTTTACTGAAATACCCATATTATTTCATATGAAAAAACAATAATAACAAAGCAGTTCTGTTATCATTCTGGGAAGCCAATTATTGTAATGAAGTGCATATAAACTGACCTCAATGGGGAAGAAGGCCGCCTGATCTTTCCTTCGCAGATTTCCAGTCATTGTCTGAAAAGGGTCCGTTCTTTTTTGTGATTTATCTCCAAAACTCAGAAACCTTAGAATGGGTAATGAAGTTTGCCTAAAAGGGTTAATGACAAGATTACAAATAGTAAGAGTTTGAGCACAAGATCTACTAAACCAAAGCTTTTAGATTCCATCTTTAACAATATAACAAGTTGAATATGAATAGGTTTTATCCCAAAGAATTAAATGCGAATCAAAATAATAAAAATGAAAAAACCAACCTGCAGTACTTTGTTTGCTATAACAAGACACCGCAAGGAGTGAAGATGAAGCTATCTCATTAATGACTAAAAAGAAGAATCACCTGCTAAAGTACGGCAATTGATTTCCAATGGTTAGTGTTTTGTTTCCCTCTTAGGTTTCGAGATCATCTTGGCGTATCCCTGGAGCCAAGCATCTGACAATTTATATTCAGCTTGTCGCTGTTTTCGCCTGGCTTTCCTCGATAAATTTCCCCTATCGCCATTTGAATCCTCAATCTGTACTTTGTCATTCTCATTGTTATCCACAATGTGCATGTCGGAGCTGTTCTTCATCCTCTTCTTCACGCTGCCTTTCTGTTTACCAAATTGTTTGCCTCTTAGGAGTTCCTTGGTCCTCATTTTCAGGCGCTGTCTAGTTCCTTGGTTCTTCACCCTCTTCTTCATTATCCTCATTACTCAGATCACTATCAATTTTATGTTCTAAACTCCTTTCCCTAGCTGCTAAGAAGCCATCGCCCGACTCAGATGACGCCCACCCTCTTGGCAATCCAAGCAACTCGTCCTCTTTTTCAAAATCAGGTTTCTCGATATCATCATCACCTTCATTATCCATATCACTTCAGAACTCAGGAGCATCGTCCGCTTTCTCGTATTATTCTTCACCAAAAGCTACCTTCATCATCTTGTCATACTCTTCTGGATCAAAATCCTCATCTAAATCTTTGACATCCAATAAGCAAGTTTCGTCTTCCCCTATTCCTCACCATCATCATCGCTCCTTCACTTTTAACAACTCTTCCCCACCATCTTCATCATCTTGCACTTCTGCTGCCTCAAAGAATGCCTTGCGTATCTCTTCCTGCTCCTTATCTATGAATCTTCATGTTTTTAGTCCTCTCATCATCAAATTCGGTGCCCTCTTCAATCAAATGTTTCGCTATCACATCTTTCAAGTACATACTGCTCTTCTTCTTCTCTGTTAAACTACTATTGATGTCATCACTGTCTTTGTCATGGCTGTCATCATCTGAATCGAAAAGCTTGGCATCTTTCTGTTTAAGGGTCGGATCCCAATTCTTGACCTTGATTAATGCATTGAAGAACTCCAGGTCCTTCCTAAATTTTTTGCTGTCTTATTCTTCTTCCTCCGGGGAAGATGTTTCAGATTCTGAGCTTTCAGATTCAGAGTCTTCAATCAGATTTCCCTCCCTTTTTGCTATTACCCAAAAAAGGGAAGGCACTGTAGCTGATATGTGGAAAACTCAAATAACATCTGGGAATATCCACACTGGAAGACACTTGACGGATAGAGAAATTGAGGACTTGGCTTGCCTTAATGAGGATCCTGAGGTGGTTATTCCAAATTATTCTTTGGATATGTGGCGCTGGAATTTGGAGAGGCAAAAGCCTTTTCATCAAAATCTCATAATAATGTTCTTCTTCAAGAGGAGGTTCTGCTTACAAGGACCTATACCCTTCGACTGGGAAAGGACATCATCCCAAAAAGGTTTAGTTTTTCAGTTCAGAACTGAGCCATAAGTGCCTCAATACATTTGACAAGCTTTCTAAGGCATTTTCCTTGGATCTGTGCAAAAGTGGTGGGGGAACTCAAAATCATCTTTTTATGTGGTGCAAACAGGTCAGATTCTTATGGGACTGTATTCTCCAAGCTTTTGGTTGGCAGGTTATCTTCCCCCTTGGTGTCAGGGACCTTCATCCCCTCTTGTTTGTTGGCCATCCGTTCAAGGAAGAGAAGGATCTTTCTGGTACAGATAATCTTCAATCTGCATCTTCCAGAAACCGAAATCGGATCCATCGAACTTCTCAATTCCAATCTTTGAACTTTCCATCTTCACAGATCGTGGTGAATTTTGCCTACTCTGACTTCCGCCTGGCTCTGACTTCCACCTGTCTCTGATACCAATTGTTAGGATTGCACAACAACGCACACGCTAGATCAAGATGAACACAAAGAAAAAAGGATAGAGAAAATTGCAAGGAGAACTCTGGATCACGATCTTCACGAACCTCTGATCCTATTGCTGAACACCAGAGGTGAAGCAAGTGGGAGTTGAGGTTGAGTTGCTCAAAGATTCACAGAGTGATGTTGTAGCGGATACTCAAGAAACTCCTAAAACTCTTGCTGAAACACCAGAGGTGAAGCAAGTGGGAGTTGATGTTGAGTTGCTCAAAGATTCACAGAATGATGTTGTAGCGGATACTCAAGAAAATCCTGAGACTCTTGCTGAGAAATCAGAGGTGAAGCAAGTGGGAGTTGAGGTTGAGTTGCTAAAAAGATTCACATAGGGATGTAGCAGATACTCAAGAAACTCCTGAGACTCATGCTGTTGGCGAGAAACCCAGTCTATCATTCAAAACACAGAAGGCGATACCATTTCACTCGGAGGTTAGTTGAAGATGGTGATGTGTTTTGAGAAGATAGAGGGTGCAAAGAATCCAGCAAACATGTTGACAAAATGTGCTGAGGGTGCAAAGAATCCAGCAAACATGTTGACAAAATGTGTTGATGTTGGAATATTGAGGTCGTGCAAAACCTCAATTGGTATGGTGCAGTGAAGATGCTCATGGTCGTTTGAGAGTGAAATTCTTGGTTGACTAGATCAGTCTCCAAGTGGGAGAATTGTTAGGCTTATGGAGCCTGATACTTATTTATAGCTTGGTCAACGGTTATATCCGGTAAAGCTATATTTGGTAAAGCTATATATAGTAAAGCTATATATGGTAAAGCTATATATGGTAAAGCTATATATGGTAAAGCTATATATGGTAAAGCTATATATGGTAAAGCTATATCAAGCTATATCAAGCTATATCCGCTATATATGGTAAATAGATATATATAGTAGATGGCTAAATCTGGTAAAGCTATATATAGTAAACTATACCATATATATCTGGTCCGTCAGAACTTTGAAAATGTACTCTCTATTCTCTGTACTCTCTATTCTCTGTACTCTCTATTCTCTGTACTCTCTATTCTCTGTACTCTCTATTCTCTGTACTCTCTATTTGTACATCCCTAAGCATCAATAAAAAAATCCTTTTAGCCAGAGTTCTCGCAATTTAAAAAAATCGTTTTAGTCAGAGTTCTCGCAATTTTCTCTATCCTTTTTTCTTTGTGTTCATCTTGATCGAGCGTGTGCGTTGTTGTGCGATCCTAACAACTGGTATCAGAGCTAACAACTGGTATCAGAGCTAACAACTGGTATCAGATAACAATAATTAACCATTATGTAAATGTAGCATGAATTATAATCCACCCAAAATTTATAACTTCTTCAATGTAGCATGAATTGAAATATTTTTTTTGATAATTTCAACGGTATTTTCTTCCCGACCTTCGTTGGAGTATGTTGTATGAGTGGTGTCTCTGAGTTCATGTCACTTCTATCAGTTCTGGATAGGATTTCCTTTTGTAATTTCATTTTAACAACGAACTATTTCTCTCTTCCTATGTTTATATAAGGTTGAAGTTTTTCTTCCAATGAATCAAGCTATAAATTAAAAGAGAATTCGATGACTAATTCATGTCCGAATCAGAACAGCCAATCACAAACCACATCCTAATTTACAGCAAGGCTGTTTCTACTTTCGTTGCTATTCGCATATTGTTATTAAAGAAAGAAAAAAAAAAAAAGAAAAAAAAACAACTCCTCCATTCTTTCATTAGAGAGGTTATAAATTGTGTAGTAAGAAGAAAGACAAAGATGATGAATGGGAGAATACCAGTAACAACAATGGAATAGTGCTGCAGCGGCACGAAAGGAAGAAAGACGACGGCGACGGCAACGGCAGCAGTGAACGGGAGAGAGGCGGCGGCGACAGTCAGCTGATGAAACGGAGGAGGAGACGCCGTAAAGAAGAAGAAATATTAAATGGCGTGGAGCATAGAAGGTAGAAATAAGGCTTTCCTCTTTCTTTTAATTCCTTTTTATTTTATTTTACAAAGTGGGCTTATGGGCTGGGCTTTAACACACAACACGTGGGCTGATTTTTTTAGCCTTTTTTTATTTATACTAATTTCAATTTTAATTTAATCATATAAACTTAATTATCTTTGAAATTTTCCTTTTTATTTATTTATTTATTTATAAATATTCACTTTCTTAAATTAAATAAATATTAAATTATTTTTTGGGTTTGTACTTAGCTCAATTTATCTAATGACCACTCACTTATTAGGTTATTCTCAATTTGATTTTTTGATTTTTTAAATTTTAATAATTTACTCTTACTCATCCTTATTTATTTTTTACTCTTACATATATATATATAATATTTTACTATTTTAACTTTTCCCTTAAAAATTACGTCATTTTTCTCTTTATAAAAACAATGAGTTAGATTTTTCTCGATGGTTTGAGTTGACTTTTTGGAACATCGAAAATTTGATTTAGATTGCACGTGGACATTCTTTTTATAATATAGAAAAAAATAGAGTTACAAATCAACCCTACTTTCAAAATGATTAAAAATATTTAACGTTTGTAACCGAGGTTAGTGATGTATTGTGACTTATAAATATTTTATTATTGAATTTTATAAAATTTTAGTTATTAATTTAACATGTATGGTGGATAAATAGTATTTTTTAAATAAATTAAAAAAAAATCAGGCATCTCAACCCAATCTAACTCAAAATTAGAGTTCGGTTAGGTTGTAAAGTCTATTGGAATTGCTCGAGGCAAATTTCGAGTTAGTCTAAAAAAAATTCAACCCACCCAACCCTTATTCTACTGAATAATAATTTAATTGTTTTCTTATCACATCTATACGTTATGGTGCAAACAGGTCTGACGTTGATATGACACCTTAAATGAACAAAAAAAAAATATATATAATAAATAAATTATGTCAAAAATAATAATATTAGGACAATAATAATTTATTGCATGAATTAGAATGATAAGGTATGAATAAAAATTAAGGATATTCGAATAACTTTCCATTATTGTGACCAAATATATTATAATATAAAGTTTTTGGAAGCGCTACAAATTTCAAATTGTTTCTAGAATGAATTGATTTTTAAATCTAAGGTGGAATAATATTTATCATAATGCGACAAAATTCGTTACATATTTGAGAATTAGAGTTACTTTATCATTTAAATACTCCAACCTTCTGGAGGCAGCCAAGTTTCAAGCCGACCATAGGCTAATTTTGTCATTAATTGAGATTTTTATTCCATTTAATTATTTTTAAAATATTTGAATGCTATAATTTGATTAGCGATATTAAAAAATTGATAATTTGAACCAATTCGATCAATTCAATCCAATTCGTTACCGTTTGAGTTAGGTTATAAAATTATTTAGATTAGACTGATTCAATTAAATAAAAATTTTATAAATTTAGTTAGGTCATAAATTATCCCTAATTAAATTAAATTTAAATTTATTTTATTTTTATTTAATTTCATTCTGTAATGTTTTAAAATATATTAAACTCGTAATTAGGGTGAGTTTGGTTAGTTTTATTATTTAATTAGACCTCTCAGTAGAATTCGAACCCATATGAAGTTCTGACAATTTATTAGAGAAAAAAGAACGAATGAATCTTGTAGAATTCCCGAGAAATTCTTCGATTTCTTCTGGAAGCGGATAATTATTTGGGTTAGAACACTTTACAACCCGAACAATTGGATTATGACCCTAACCAATCTCATTCCCGAACCTCCTAAATTAGCTAATATTTAATTTAATATTGGTGTTTAAACAATGAATGAAGGTGTTGATGCCATCAATTTCAAATGTCGTCTCTTTTAGCTCAATAATCATTTATTTTTCTTATCCTAAGTTTTTTTTTAATTATTATTATTATTTTATAAGGTGGGTAAAGCTTATGAAATGGGCATAGTTTAGGTTGCATTATTGATGGCTTTTTGTAAAGGGAACCAAGTTGTTTAACTTTACAATCTGTAGAGCAAATTGGATTAAGTCATGGCCTTGGTTGGTTGCACCCAAATTAAATAACAAAATGTTTATAATATTCGAGTCGTAATAAAGTCTTAAATTCTAATTTATTAATTTACATTTTTTAAAAAGATAATATCAATTTGAACATAACTCACCGAACACCATTTCAAAGTTATGGTATGATCTCCAACTCTATTATGGTTAAAGGGTCGATATAATTTTAAAATTTAAAAATAATTTTTTTAAAATTAATTTTTTTTTTATATTTTAAAAAATGAATGATATTTTGGTTCTTACGATTACTTTATCGTAGAATTTTGTTCACCTAATATTTACTTTCAACCAACTTGACTTGGCTCACGTCTATATTTAATGCTCGTCTTCTAAGTTCTTAAGGGTAAATTATCACAACAAATATTTAAAAAATTTATAGGTTAAATTGGTTATTTTTCAAAGTTTAAGGGCTAAAATATATATTTTAAAAACTAATTTATAATAATTAAAAATGAATCACGACCCTTAATTTCGAGCCCCGATAAGACTAATTAATTAATATACAGTGAGTAAAATTGATTAATCCACTACCAAAATGTATATTTGGTCCTTTATTTGGAATAAGTCGTTGGTAATACCATTTCAAAGATTACGTGCGCCGATTATATCTAGATGATCGGTATTAGTTAAGAATTTAGTGTACTTATAAATTTAACGGTCAAATGTTAAAAAGATAATTGTTCAACGATAAGTGAAACGTACTCTTCATTACACGTATTTTTATGGAAACATTAAAATAAAAATTTAGAGCATAAATATAAATGTAAAAGTTAAACATAGGAAAAAAAATAATTAGAGAGAATATTATTTATAATTCAGAAAAAAAAATGTTAATTAGAGAAAAATGAAAAGAAAGTTAGAGGTGAAGAGAAAAAATTAAATAAAAAGAGAAAATTAAAAAAGAGAGTAAAGTTAAGAGAGTAATATTAAAATAAATTAGAAAAAAAAAGTGATTATGGAGATTTTTTTTTAAATCAAATAATTATTAAAGTTAAATAAAGTTTATAAAGTTTTGTTTTTTTAAATGTCATGACCTAAGTATTAAAGTAGATCAATATTCAAACAATTAATAATAATAACAATTAATTTATAAGTCTTTTAAAATATAAACTAATAAAATAAATTTGATCTAATCCCGTTCGACAAAAAAGTGTTAGAACGCTAACGAAACCAATTATATCAAATTGGTTCTTTTTTCTTTTATACTTTTATGTTGAATTTTTCTTTTGATACTTAAATTTCAAAATATAACTTTGTACTTTTTAATTTTGATCAATTTTTTATTATTTGTATTAGTTTTCTATTAATTATATAATTAAACTAGTTATTAGTTATTATTATTATTATTTATAATTATTAAAATTAATTAAAAAATTACATTATAATTAATTAATTGAAAGTTAGCGTTCATTATTCAAAAGTAAAAGTAGAGATGTCAATTTTATCCCTAGGGATCCGCTATAAGCGAGGAGGAGATTCTCCATTAGACGAGAAATGGAAGAGAGATATTCATTTTACCGCATCCGCTTCAAATGAAGAGAAAATTTCATGTTTAGACGGTAAATGCGAAAGAGAGTGGAAAACATTTTTTACCGCTTAGATAAATTGGACCATAGACGGGAATCTAGTCCCTGATCCTATCCAATTCCTCATCCTACCTTCCTTTAATATATACTTTTTTTTATTAAAAAATAAATTAGTTGATTTTAAATCTCTAATTATAATATTTAAAAAATGGGTAGATGTAATATTAAAATTTGAAGGTTAAAAAATGGGTTGATTTTAGTATGATTTTTTTTATATATATTTTTGAACAATTTAAAAATAATTATTTTTTATTTTTTAAAAGAATATTGGAAATTTCATCATCTATCTCCACGAGAATAAATGAAGAATTTTCGAGTGGCGTTAAAATTAAAAATATAATATTTTAAAATGAAATAAAAACAAACGAAAAAAAATATAAAATAAATATACTGAAAACTTTGGACTAAAAAGACGATTTTCTCGCTCAATTCAAACCGTAAGAAGGTCCCCGGAAATCACACATCAGGCATGGACCCCGCATGAAAATACCATTTTACCCCTTGTTCTTCCTTTCCTCTCCCCTTCTCGGAGTCTTCTCAGAAGCCCCCTTTCTGAATCCCTTTATAAACTCTCCTTCCTCACTCCTAATTTTCCACTCAAAAAATTCTTCTTCTTCTTCTTCTTCTTCTTCAAATTTCAACTCCGTTAATGGCTTCCGGCGACGACGTTTCGACCTTAGATTTCATCAGACAACACCTTCTCAGCGACTTCAACTCCATTGAAGCCTTCGCTTCAAATCTCGATTTCATCAACAATAATGGACTCACACCTCAAATCCCCGTTGCCCCTTCAAAGATCGGTCACCGCCGTCCCTCTCTCAACGTCATGATTCCACCCAAGACCCACTCTGTCCAATCCCCTGCAGCAGCGACGGCGACGGTTACGACATCTTCTGATGTAAAATCTGATGTGGGTCTGAGTCAGCATTACAGGGGGGTTCGCCGGCGGCCATGGGGGAAGTTTGCAGCGGAGATTCGGGACCCCAATAAACGTGGAGCTCGTGTTTGGCTTGGAACTTACGATACTGCAATTGAAGCTGCCAAAGCTTATGACAGAGCTGCTTTTAAGATGAGAGGCAGTAAGGCGATTTTGAATTTTCCTCTTGAGGCTGGAAAGGAAGCAGAGGAGCCGCCGTCCNACCATTTCAAAGATTACGTGCGCCGATTATATCTAGATGATCGGTATTAGTTAAGAATTTAGTGTACTTATAAATTTAACGGTCAAATGTTAAAAAGATAATTGTTCAACGATAAGTGAAACGTACTCTTCATTACACGTATTTTTATGGAAACATTAAAATAAAAATTTAGAGCATAAATATAAATGTAAAAGTTAAACATAGGAAAAAAAATAATTAGAGAGAATATTATTTATAATTCAGAAAAAAAAATGTTAATTAGAGAAAAATGAAAAGAAAGTTAGAGGTGAAGAGAAAAAATTAAATAAAAAGAGAAAATTAAAAAAGAGAGTAAAGTTAAGAGAGTAATATTAAAATAAATTAGAAAAAAAAAGTGATTATGGAGATTTTTTTTTAAATCAAATAATTATTAAAGTTAAATAAAGTTTATAAAGTTTTGTTTTTTTAAATGTCATGACCTAAGTATTAAAGTAGATCAATATTCAAACAATTAATAATAATAACAATTAATTTATAAGTCTTTTAAAATATAAACTAATAAAATAAATTTGATCTAATCCCGTTCGACAAAAAAGTGTTAGAACGCTAACGAAACCAATTATATCAAATTGGTTCTTTTTTCTTTTATACTTTTATGTTGAATTTTTCTTTTGATACTTAAATTTCAAAATATAACTTTGTACTTTTTAATTTTGATCAATTTTTTATTATTTGTATTAGTTTTCTATTAATTATATAATTAAACTAGTTATTAGTTATTATTATTATTATTTATAATTATTAAAATTAATTAAAAAATTACATTATAATTAATTAATTGAAAGTTAGCGTTCATTATTCAAAAGTAAAAGTAGAGATGTCAATTTTATCCCTAGGGATCCGCTATAAGCGAGGAGGAGATTCTCCATTAGACGAGAAATGGAAGAGAGATATTCATTTTACCGCATCCGCTTCAAATGAAGAGAAAATTTCATGTTTAGACGGTAAATGCGAAAGAGAGTGGAAAACATTTTTTACCGCTTAGATAAATTGGACCATAGACGGGAATCTAGTCCCTGATCCTATCCAATTCCTCATCCTACCTTCCTTTAATATATACTTTTTTTTATTAAAAAATAAATTAGTTGATTTTAAATCTCTAATTATAATATTTAAAAAATGGGTAGATGTAATATTAAAATTTGAAGGTTAAAAAATGGGTTGATTTTAGTATGATTTTTTTTATATATATTTTTGAACAATTTAAAAATAATTATTTTTTATTTTTTAAAAGAATATTGGAAATTTCATCATCTATCTCCACGAGAATAAATGAAGAATTTTCGAGTGGCGTTAAAATTAAAAATATAATATTTTAAAATGAAATAAAAACAAACGAAAAAAAATATAAAATAAATATACTGAAAACTTTGGACTAAAAAGACGATTTTCTCGCTCAATTCAAACCGTAAGAAGGTCCCCGGAAATCACACATCAGGCATGGACCCCGCATGAAAATACCATTTTACCCCTTGTTCTTCCTTTCCTCTCCCCTTCTCGGAGTCTTCTCAGAAGCCCCCTTTCTGAATCCCTTTATAAACTCTCCTTCCTCACTCCTAATTTTCCACTCAAAAAATTCTTCTTCTTCTTCTTCTTCTTCTTCAAATTTCAACTCCGTTAATGGCTTCCGGCGACGACGTTTCGACCTTAGATTTCATCAGACAACACCTTCTCAGCGACTTCAACTCCATTGAAGCCTTCGCTTCAAATCTCGATTTCATCAACAATAATGGACTCACACCTCAAATCCCCGTTGCCCCTTCAAAGATCGGTCACCGCCGTCCCTCTCTCAACGTCATGATTCCACCCAAGACCCACTCTGTCCAATCCCCTGCAGCAGCGACGGCGACGGTTACGACATCTTCTGATGTAAAATCTGATGTGGGTCTGAGTCAGCATTACAGGGGGGTTCGCCGGCGGCCATGGGGGAAGTTTGCAGCGGAGATTCGGGACCCCAATAAACGTGGAGCTCGTGTTTGGCTTGGAACTTACGATACTGCAATTGAAGCTGCCAAAGCTTATGACAGAGCTGCTTTTAAGATGAGAGGCAGTAAGGCGATTTTGAATTTTCCTCTTGAGGCTGGAAAGGAAGCAGAGGAGCCGCCGTCCACGGCAGCTGTTGGCCGGAAAAGGAGGAGGGATAGTGAGGTTGGGGAAATGGAGAACAAGGTTGTGAAGAAGGAGGAGGAGTCGTCGGAAACAAATGAAATCGGAGTTCCGGCGGCCATTTGTCCTCTAACGCCGTCTTGTTGGGCGCCGGTTTGGGACAATGATGGGAAGGGGATTTTCAGCGTGCCGCCGTTATCGCCTCATCGGTTAATGGGATATCCTCAATGCACCGTCACATAAAATTTCTCCAAAAATAAAATTAAAAAAAAAAAAAACTCGTTAACTTAGTGATGGCGAATTCGATCCTTATCCAAGTTAACGATATATATATATATATATATATGTTTGAAGGGGTTTGATTTGTTTATTCATTTATTGAATTGGGAAATTTTTATATTTTGTTTTATGGAACCATCAAACATCGATCAACGATGTATTGTAAAGGTTTAATGCTTGTTTATGAACTTATTACTTTTTTTTTTCTTACATTTTTTTCATTTTAATTTTTAAAAATAAAAATTAAATAATTATCGAACGTGTAATTGCTCATATATATATATAATATTATCTCAATCGCTATTATTATATAGTTTATTAAAAGATGTGTTGATTGGTATCATGTAGTAAGAATGTTCTACGAACATCAATTGGTAAAGTATGGTTAAGAAAAGACGATCTTGTTTGACCATTAATCAAAATGTTTAAGGTAAAAAAGTCTCGAATGGAAAGTTAAGTCGGAATTTTAATTTTCATTACCAAAATTAAGATTAAAAAGTTTGAGATTGGGTTAATTTATTGTCACGTATATAACTTAAATGTGTAATAGCCAACCCTTGAATTTTCATTTTTGTATTTATATTTTTAAAAAAATTAAAAATTTACGTGTTTATTAGGGACGTTTGTTTTAAAATTTTAAAATCTTTTGGATTCAAATGTAAAAATGTAGAGAGTGCATCAATACGGACATACTCGATTTGGATGTACCCACTTGACTTTTAAAACAAAAACCTCTCAACTTGCATGAAAATGACATTTTTATCCCTCTTAGTTGTCTCGACCTTTTCTTCTTCCTTTGGTCCATTCCATACCCCACCTTTTGCTTATTTCGCTCTTATTGAACCATCCAAAACAAAAAATTATGACGATTGAATTGTCTTAATTTGATTTAAATCACATTTGGTCTTAATTTTGATTTTAATTTGTCTCATTTAATACTTTTCATTAAATGTTGACACAATAGGTATAATGTTAACGAGAATTAATAAAAATAGAATCTATAACAAATTCACAAAAATCTAACACGCTTCAAAACTGGATCAGTTTTGGAGCTCTTTCTACTTTTCAACTAAAATAATTAAAACAATATTAAAAGTGTGTAAGAAATTTGCATATGACAGTGGATAACACGAGAGACTTATTATAAGATATGATTAAGCCCGTAAATGGAGGGGAAGAAGAAGTGAACACAGCGATAGCGACATTGAGAGGAAGAGATAAACTTGAAGTGCTATGACAAGTAAGGCTCGGTTCCACTCATTGAAAATTTAATTTTAAATTTAATAATTTTTGAAATTTCAACTTTTCGTTTAATAAAATTTTAATTTTTTTTTTTCAAATAAATAGAAAAAAATCAAGAAAATTTTATAATTTAGAAATTGACAAAACAATCTTTAAAACCCAAAATTTATAAGATATTTTAAAAGGTTTATCTTCATATATTATATTAAAGAAATAAGTAATAGTTATCCAAAATAATTTTTGAAGTTCCATATTTACCCTTGCATAATTGAAGAAAAGTAGAATTAGGTGTGTGTGTGGTGTGTAAGACATTATCGTAATTTCCCCCACTATAAATGTGTCCAAAACGCATCTCCTTTTTAACGAAATCACAAAAAATGGAACTGCGAGAAGAAGACGATTTCTCACGATTGAAGTTCATCCAACGCCATCGTCTCCAAGACTCCGATTCCTTCCGCACTCTCCTGGATTTCGAGTTCCCGTTACCGTCCGCCTTCTTCTCTCTCCCGTCGATCAAATTCGAATTCGAAGATTTCGAGTTCATGAAGAAACCGTCGGAAGAGGAAGAGCCTCCGATTCAGAAGCCGGAACAATCGGAGCGATCGAGCTCTCCAGAAGTGGCGATGGCGGAAGAGGTGTCGAGTTCCGACGGCGGGAGGAAGTACAGAGGTGTACGACGGCGGCCGTGGGGGAAATTCGCGGCGGAGATTCGAGATCCGAGTAGAAAAGGGAGTAGGGTTTGGTTGGGGACTTTCAATTCGGATGTTGACGCGGCTAGGGCTTACGATTCGGCTGCGTTTAAAATGAGGGGAAGAAAGGCTAAGTTGAATTTTCCGTTGGATGCCGGGAAGTCTGAGCCGCCGCCGCCGCCAGGAAATGGGCGGAACAGGAGAAGAGAAACGAAAGTAAATTAACTGAGGTAAAAAAAAAAAAAAAAAAATTACTGTCAAATCCCCCAAATTGGAGCCTCTCATGTATATTTTTAAGCATGTAGATAAATATAGTTGGTTAAAATATTAAATTATAAATTTAATTAGGTAGGTTTAGTTTTAATTTTAAAATTTTCAATTTCAATTTAGTGTTAGAATATATAATTTTAACTAGAAAAATAAGTATATTAGATGTTTAAATTCCGGCTCAAGTAAAAAGAATTAAAAAAAAAAAACAGTTAAAAAATAAAATACATTACTCCAATAGTTTAAATTTAAATAAAAAAGAATTAAAAAATATAAATTTTACAGTAGTACTCTTTGAACACCTGTTAAAAATTTAAATAAAAACTTAATCGAGAAGATTGAAAGTCCCCCGATCCTTTAAATCTCGTCAAATCCCCGACCCTTCCGATTCTCATCTCAAAATGCTCCGCCGAAAACCACCCCAAATCATCACCCGGTCCACCACCGCCGCCGCCGCCAAACCACTCGTCGATAACGACGATCTCTTACCCGAGATCTTTCTCCGCTTACCCATCAGATCACTTCTACGATTCAAATCCGTTTAAAAACGATGGCTCTCCCTAATTTCCGATCCCAATTTCTGTCACCGTCGATCCGCTTTTCAGCCACTCACTCCTCCTAAAGTTATCTTGTTCCGTCCATACTGCAGTCGTTTTTCCCCTGGATCCGATCTCGACTATATGGACCCAAATGCGCCTCGGGTGCCGTCCAGATCCCTTGAACCTACTATCTCGGAATGTAGAATTGTAATCCTGCAATCCTGTAACGGCTTGTTCTTGGGCAGATCATGCGAGAAGAATGTTTATTACGTATACAATCCAACGACGAAGCAGTACAAAAAGCTTCCCATGCTTCAGATAATAAAAAACAGAGTAACCCTTAAGTCGTTTGCTTTCGAGTTGTGGATTCCACAAACTACGAAATCAAGATTTACTCGTCTGATAATGGGTTCTGGAGGACCTGCTGCGAGGGTTCATTCGCAGATCGATTCATCAAGGAAATCGACCGTGGAGTGTATTGGAATGGAGCTGTTCATTGGGTGCGGGATTGTGGAAAGGGAATATACTTCGATTTGAGCGAAGAGAAACTCCATGAATTTCCAATACCTGGAGCTTCCAATGATCGGGGACACAAAATTGTGAAGTATTTTGGAGGTTGCTGTGGGCATCTTTATTGGGTTGAAGGTGTTGAACTTGAACCTATGGAATTGATTGTGTACGAGATGGAAGATGATCATTGTGGGTGGTTTGTGAAGTATAGGGTTGATCTTAAATGGGTGTGGAGTTGGTACCAAAATCCGGGTTCGGGTGGAATGGAGGCGTTGTACTCCAAGTTCACAGTGCTCGCCATTGTTGATCAGAGCGAGGTGGGTGAGGAGGAGGCATGTGTTGTTTTTCTGTGTCGAAATATCTTCACAGAGTGAATGCGAAGAGTGGGAGCTTTGAAATGGATGGGTTCATAAATATTGGACGAACTTCGAACACTCCCCACGGGTTTCGAACAATTGAGGCCCTTTTGTACATTGAAAGTCTTGCCTGTGTTTAGTTGGTGTTTAGTTGGGTGTTCGTCTCCATCCCACGTGTTACTATAGAACCAGTTGATGTATCTTTTAAGCCTAGTTTATGCTTGTAACACATTTAATGGTAAATAAAAGAAGGATAAATTACTGTTTCTAAGTCTTTTCACTCCTCTCTTTGAAGAGAGGAAAAAAAAAGTGACCATTAAGTCGCGTCTATTTAGCCATGTAAGGATCGAGACAAACATGTGACATGATGTGACAGAAGAGGATGGTGCATCATCCAACATACCAAGAAGAGTAAACATTATAAGCAAGCTAAGACATAAACAAGGTTGGAGAGAACGAGACGACACAAGTGTTGAAGATAAGCTCGAAGATGGGTGGGTAGGTCTCAGAAAATCATAGCCTCAGAAGTCGGGGTTTCGATATAAATTTCGTCATGCAACTCTGGAGTTAAGTCTATTTGCATGAATGATGAAAGCTCACATAATTTCGTGCTAACTGGACATTTGACGGAAGCTCCATTGGGTTCGTTGAAGGATGTAATAGTCACTCATCAGGGTTAATTGAGTTTCTTGATGCATTTAGCTTAACGTATCTACTTTTCGAAGTCTATTAAATTATTTTGTTTCCTGCGCAAAGGTAAGGGTGTCCTTATCTATCTCAGGCTCTAGGGTGTACATAGCATGTATGGAGGAGTCGTTGCTCTCTATAGTTAACATCTCAAATCTCTCTATAACTCCACCCATGCCAGCGCTAGCCAGAAGTTCCTCTAATGACACCCAACAATCTTCCTATTACGAGCTAGAATAGTGCAAGACAGGCTCCACACTAAACACAACCAGACCTGAGTTAGGTTATGTCCAAGAATATAAGGCACCCAACCACATTTTTAACTTCGGAGCATCACTTCCACTAATTTTTCTAAGTAGGCCCGTAGCATATTCTTTTCAACAAGGTAATAAGGGTAGCAGTAGCTCTTCAAATCCTACAAAAGTTCATTCACTCCAAATTCTTACAACCGTCCCTTGGCCTTGTTCAACAGGCCAACAAGCTGTTTACTCAAAGGCCAAACCCCTTCGATGCATTAAAACCACCAAATAAAAATCCATAAGACTAATCGAAAACCACAGGGGATGGCAGAAAATGAACAGTTCATCATGAGTATTGAAGAAAACTTACTGGTTGAAGGCTCAGCAAGTGGCCTGAGTATCGTACACAGCCCCCACAAGCTGCTGCAAGCATCTTTTTCATCAGCCACCTATTCCAGTGGGGGTCAAGCCTTGTCCTTCCCGAACTGTCTCCTTCTTAGCACCGTCAATCCACTCCCAAAATCTCTTGCCCCTGCTCCTTCAGCTTTATACAAGAAAAGCAAAAGGGTTACTACCCACAATTTTCTCCTTTTGAAGAGAAAAGAACAGAGGAAAAAACGTGGCCATTATATGCATTGTTCCATAAAAGAACAGAGGGAAGTTCGAAGCTTACTTAGTCGAGAAGGAATTTCGAAACTTACTTAATGAAGATCGAAAGGGTGGTCTCATAGCTTCCCCTGCCATCTTCATCCAATCCCCAGCAATCATCTCGTCATAACTCCAGAACTTTCCTGCCCAGATCCTTCCGATTCTCATCTCAAAATGCTCCGCCCCGATGCACTCAGAATCAAAACTCATTTCTCCTCCTCCGCCGCCGCTGCCGCCGGATCACTCGCCAATAACGACGATCTTTTAGTCGAGATCCTTGTCCGCTTACCCATCCCATCAGTTCTACGATTCAAATCCGTTTCAAAACGTTGGCTCTCCCTAATTTCCGATCCCAATTTCTCTCACCGTCGAATCACTTTTTATCCGCCTACTCCTTCAGGCATCTTCTTGACCCGTCATTTCTGGCGTCCTGTTCCCCGTGGATTTGGTTTCGTCGTTCTGCGCCCAAATCCGCCTCAGGTGCCGTTTGAATCTCTTGAACCTTCTGTGCCGAAGCGTAGAATTGAAATCCTGCAATCCTGTAACGGCTTGTTGTTGTGTTGCAGCTACGGTAGACGGTATGGGAAGAACACTTATTACGTTTACAATCCAATGACGAAGCAATACACAACGCTCCCAATGCTTCAGATGTCCAAAAAAAAAAAATTAACCGTTGGCCCTAGTTTAGCATACGATCCAATACGATCATCAAATTACAAAGTCGTTTGCGTTCGAAGATTAGATTCCGAAAACTTCCAAATCAAGATTTACTCACATGATTCTGGCTCCTGGAGGTCCTGGTGCAAAGGTTGCGTTCCCATTTTCATTCAACCTTGAAAAAAAACCTGCAGTGTATTGGAACGGAGCGGTTCATTGGGTAACCTATATGAAAAACATCGTTTACTTGGATATGAGCGAAGAGAAACTCCATGAAATGGCAATACCTCGTGCTTCCAGGGGTTGGGGAACCAATATTAAAGAGTACTTTGGAAACTGTTGCGGGCATCTTTATTGGATTGAAGGTGTTGATCGACATATGGAATTGATTGTGTTCGAGATGGAAGATGAACGTTGTGGGTGGTTTGTGAAGTATAGGGTTGATCTTCAACGGGTGTCTAGTTCGTTCCCAGATCCGGGTTATGTTGAAGTACCAGCGTGGGAACCCAAGTTCAGGGTGATCGCCATTGTTGATCAGAGCGAGGTGGGGGAGGAGCCGTATGTTGTTTAACTGACTGGCGAGACTGCCGTACGAGTGGATGCGAACAGCGGGAGGTTTCAGGTTTGAAAGGTTGGTGTACATTCTACCTTGAATTAAAAGTTTAGGAGCCTATTAAATACAAAAAGAATATTAAAAGAGATCTTAAAAGATAGTGTTAGTGTTGCAAACAATGAGATAGTAATCAACAATAGCATAAAATGGGTGACTCAAAAGAGTAATTCAAACATTAGAAAGCATAGAAATATACCTTAAGAATTTAAAATGCATAGTGGGTTAGTGAACGCTGCTGTACAAATGATTATAAATAATTTCAATATTAGAATATAAAATAGAGACAATGACTCAGATCTAATGGCTCTCTTGCAACGACACAATTCCTGCACTGTCACGATCCAAAATAAATAACCTCAAGTCGTGACTAACAATGACTATGATATGTAGTGTGTAAACGAGAAATTCAAGGAAAACATTATTTAAAAAAAAACGTATTCTTTATTTCACAAAGAAAGCGTTTCGATACAAAAAGGATTTATGTGACTAATTATAGACAAGGAAATGTTGGCTTTTTGGCACTTGATCTCACCTTAATTAATTTCAATCAATTATTTGACACTTGATCTCACCTTAATTAATTTCAATCAATTAATTGATTGATGTTTGGATGATAACAAACTTATTTTTAATTATTAACTATTTTCAATATTTTGAACTGTGCACAAAATAAGGTTGGGAATAACGATTTCAACGACTTTTCAATTATTTAAATCAGAGCTAAAAACGAAGAAATTACAGTCGAGACAACATACCCAATGTGATGATGTGATAGCAAAATCAAAATGATGGACAAATCAAAATATATCAAAGTACGACACTTATAATTTTGGAAGAGTAACAAATTGTGGAGTTTTTTTGATAGCATTACAAACTCTCCCCTCCTTAGAAACTTTCATCCTCGAAAGTTGGTATCTCTTGAAAGAGTTCGAGATGGGCTCTCCTTACATCATCTTCTTGTTCCCAGGTTGCCTCCTCGTGTCGATGGTTACCCCATGCGACTTTCACCAAGGGGATATCTTTGTTGCGCAGTCGCCTAGTGTCTCGAGCCAGAATTTTGCTGGGTCTTTCCTCATAGGACAGATCTTCCCAAAGAGGAAGGGTTTCGTGTTCAATCACATGAGTAGGGTCTGGGGAGTACTTTCGTAGCATAGACACGTGGAACACGTTCTGAACGGCGGCAAGGTTTGATGGTAGAGCAATCTTATAAGCCACGACCCCAACTCTCTCTAGAATCTCAAAATGGCCTATAAACCTTGGGCTTAACTTTCCCTTCTTTCCAAACCTCATCACCCCCCTCGTAGGGGCTACCTTCAAGAACACATGGTCACCCACCTCGAACTCGAGGCCCCTTCTACGCAAATCTGTGTAGCTCTTCTGTCGGCTCTGTGCAGTGAGGATTCTTTGTTTAATTTTCTGCACCGCTGCGTTGGTGACATGAACCAACTCTGGTCCCGGTAGTTGCTGCGTGCCTACTTCTTCCCAAAATACCGGTGTTCGACACCTACGCCCATACAATGCCTCAAAAGGGGCCATCTGGATGGTCGCTTGATAACTATTATTGTAAGCAAACTCTATCAGTGGTAGATGTTCGTCCCAGCACCCAACGAAATCCATGACATAGGCTCGCAACATATCTTCTAAGATTTGGTTCAGTCTTTCGGTATGTCCGTCTGTTCGTCTGAGGATGAAATGCTGTACTAAACCTTAGTTGAGTCCCCAATGCTTTTTGGAGGCTTTTCCAAAACTGAGAGGTGAACCTGGTGTCCCGATCAGATACTATAGACATCGGTACGCCATGCAGGCGTACTATCTCTCTGATATACAGCTGAGCCCACCGATCCACACGATAAGTGCTTTTGCCTGGGATGAAGTGGACCATTTTGGTAAGCCTGTCAACAACTACTCAGATTACGTTGAAGCTCTGCTTGGTCTTGGGCAAGCCCGAGATCAAATCCATGCAAACTGCTTCCCATTTCCACTGAGGGACCTTTAAGGGTTGTAGCAGTCCTGTTGGGCGCTGTCTTAGGGCCTTCACTTGCTGACAGGTCAAGCATCGGCTTACGAAATCTGCTATCTCCTTCTTCATCCCAGGCCACCAATAACATCCCTTAAGATCCTGATACATCTTTGTACTTCCAGGGTGGAATGTGTAAGAAGTATCGTGGGCTTCCGTCATAATATCCTTCAGCATTTTCTTGTCACGGGGAACACACCGACGGTTTTTCCACAGCAGGCCCCCGTCTGAAGAGATTGAGTACCCCACTGGTCTTTCTATCTCTGTCTGATTCCACAGTTTCCCAAGGTGTTCATCAGACCTCTGAGCGTCAATAATTCGTTTTCCCAAGGTAGGTTGCATGGTCATTTGTGTTATCTGAGCAGTACCACCTCTGATTACAACATCGATTCCAGCCTTTTTCATCTCATCCTGTATTCTTTCCTGCTTAGTGATCATCGCGGATGTATGAACTTCCTTCCTGTTCAATGCGTCCGCCACAACATTGGCCTTGCCAGGATGATACAGGATCTCGATGTCATAATCCTTAACCAGTTCCAACCATCTCCTCTGTCTCATGTTAAACTCCTTCTGCGTAAATAGGTACTTGAGACTCTTATGATCAGTGAATACTTGGATTTTCTCTCCATACAGATAATGTCGCCACGTTTCCAGTGCAAACACCACTGCTGCTAACTCGAGGTCATGAGTGGGATAATTTCGTTCGTAATCCTTCAGTTGTCTAGAAGCGTAAGCTATCACTTTACCCTTCTGCATGAGCACGCATCGTAGACCTTTTCCCGATGCGTCGCTGTACACCACTAGATTCCCTGAACCATCTGGAACTGTGAGGACTGATGCTGTCACCAACCTCTCCTTGAGTTCCTAGAAGCTCTATTCGCAAGCTGATGTCCACACAAAGGGCTTGCCCTTCTTAGTTNGAATTCCTCAGATACAAACGAGTGTGTAGAACTTGAATCAAATAGTACAAAAGCCATATGGCCAAAGACGGGTAATGTACCTGTAACGACTGCGTCAGGTGCGTCGGCCTGTTTGCCTGTGGTTGCATGGGCTACAGCTCGCCCCTGCTGCTG
Organism: Cucurbita pepo subsp. pepo; assembly: GCF_002806865.2. Lineage (NCBI taxonomy): Eukaryota > Viridiplantae > Streptophyta > Magnoliopsida > Cucurbitales > Cucurbitaceae > Cucurbita > Cucurbita pepo. The sequence continues at coordinate 4,518,317 of NC_036642.1, forward strand.
TTGNATGTAATAACCAGCTAGTCCTAGAAAACTCCGTACTTTAGTGACTGTGGTCGGTCTTGGCCACTTCATCACTGCCTCTATCNTCCCTTTGATTCCTTATTGCAGGTCGGTTAGTGTTAACATCTCTCTTTTGAGGACAATTTGCTGCAAAGTGTCCCATTTGGCCACAGTTATAACATACATCAGTTTCCAGGTGACATTCTCCCAAGTGAGGACGCTCACACTTGGGACATTGATTTCTGTTCAGTACTGTGGCTCTTTCGGTTTATCTATTTCCTCTGAACTGCGGTATGGGATTTCTGGGCTGACCCTGACTGTAATTTGTCAGTACAAGGCGCATCAATGAGGGTCGCCATTTTAAGGGCTTTTGTATAATTGTAGATGCCTGAGAGGCCACGTAACATCTAATGTTCTCCCTTAGATCGGCGATAAAGCGTTCAACCTTAAGCTCTTTCGTACTGACATATATAGGAGAGAATCTTGCCAATCTGTTGAATTCTGGATCATAATCCTCCACAGATAGGTCACCCTGTTTGAGTTTATGAAATGCTGCCTACAACTTCATTCTAGCAGCGACTGGATAGTATTTGCGGAGGTAAGCCTCTTTGAACTCACACCCAGAAATAGGTTCTCCAAGTGGTGCAATCATTTTTTTATCACCCTTCCACTAGAAATGAGCCTCTTCTTTCAACATATACGTTCCGCAATGTACCTGATATTCTAGCGGACAGTTCATGTAAAAGAAGGTTGTTTCCATAGCCTCTAGCCAATTTTCTGCTGCAATGGGATCTATTTTGCCACCTTCAAAGGAAGGCGGGTTTTGCCTCTGGAAGTCTTTAAGATAACGAGCCTCCACAGTCACAGTCCCAGAGTCTCTGGTCCTTAGCAATGCTGTCTGTTGCATTGCTGCCTGTTGCATTGCTGTCTGTTGTAATGTTGTCTGTTGCAGTGTTGTCTGTTGTATTGCCTGTTGCATTGCTGNATACAATCGCTGTGTTCTCAGTACGGTCAGAACTTTTCTCAAATGCCCTNTAGCCTGGTTAGTGACCAGTGTTTGCATCATCTAAGTCATTTGAGCCTGGTTTTCCACAAAGGTTAACATAAATGTCTGTAGTGAGGTTAGTTGTTGGCTGCCTAGGTGGAACCTCTACANTGTGCTCTGCTTCTGACTTAGAGTACACAAGAATATCATCAATAAACACTATAACAAAATTGTCTAAGAACTTAAACACCCTGTTCATTAGCTCCATGAAGACGGCTGGTGCATTTGTAAGTCCAAAGGACATGACGAGAAATTCATAATGTCCATAGCGACTTCTGAAAGCTGTTTTGTGTATATCTTCTTCTCTTATTCTTAATTGATGATATCCTGACTTCAAGTCAATTTTGGAGAATACCGTTGCTCCTTGCAATTGATCAAACAAGTCGTTGATCCTCGGGAGGGGGTACTTATTCTTTATGGCGACCTTATTCAGTTCTCTATAGTCTATACACAGACGCAGGGATCCATCCTTCTTCTTGACAAACAGAACAGGAGCTCCCTAGGGCAATACACTGGGTCGTATGAAACCCTTATCCAATAGCTCCTGAAACTGTTCCTCAAATTCCCTGAGTTCTACAGGTGCCATTCTGTAGGGTGCCTTGGAGATCGGCGCAATTCCTGGTTCTAGGTCGATCCCGAAGTCAACTTCCCTAACAGGAGGCAAACTGAGCAAAAATCCTGAGGAAAAACATCAGTGAATTCCCTGACAATGTGTACTGACGAGGCTGTCTGTTCATTACTGCGGTCTAGAGTCACACTGGCTAAAAATGCACTTGCACCACCGCAGATCTTCTCTCTAGCCTTTAGTGCAGTTACGACACTTGGGGTACTTTTGGAAGTGGCTCCCTTATATGTAAAACTATCCCTTGACAGGAGTTTGAGAGTAACTATTCAAGTTTCACAATCTATTAGAGCGCGATTCTCGCCTAGCCAATCCATACCCACATCGAAGTCTTGCATGCTTAGTATTATTAACACAGCTTCTATGACACGTCCCGACACTGTTACACTACCTCCCTTAACTCTATGAGTAGCCATTAATAACTCGTGAGTAGGGGTGGATACTGATAGAATGGTCTCTAAAGGTTCTTTTTCTAGGTGCGCTAAGTCAACGAATTCCTCAGATACAAACGAGTGTGTAGAACTTGAATCAAATAGTACAAAAGCCATATGGCCAAAGACGGGTAATGTACCTGTAACGACTGCGTCAGGTGCGTCGGCCTGTTTGCCTGTGGTTGCATGGGCTACAGCTCGCCCCTGCTGCTGTTGGGCACCCCGGTCCCTTTGATTCCTTATTGCAGGTCGGTTAGTGTTAACATCTCTCTTTTGAGGACAATTTGCTGCAAAGTGTCCCATTTGGCCACAGTTATAACATACATCAGTTTCCAGGTGACATTCTCCCAAGTGAGGACGCTCACACTTGGGACATTGATTTCTGTTCAGTACTGTGGCTCTTTCGGTTTATCTATTTCCTCTGAACTGCGGTATGGGATTTCTGGGCTGACCCTGACTGTAATTTGTCAGTACAAGGCGCATCAATGAGGGTCGCCATTTTAAGGGCTTTTGTATAATTGTAGATGCCTGAGAGGCCACGTAACATCTAATGTTCTCCCTTAGATCGGCGATAAAGCGTTCAACCTTAAGCTCTTTCGTACTGACATATATAGGAGAGAATCTTGCCAATCTGTTGAATTCTGGATCATAATCCTCCACAGATAGGTCACCCTGTTTGAGTTTATGAAATGCTGCCTACAACTTCATTCTAGCAGCGACTGGATAGTATTTGCGGAGGTAAGCCTCTTTGAACTCACACCCAGAAATAGGTTCTCCAAGTGGTGCAATCATTTTTTTATCACCCTTCCACTAGAAATGAGCCTCTTCTTTCAACATATACGTTCCGCAATGTACCTGATATTCTAGCGGACAGTTCATGTAAAAGAAGGTTGTTTCCATAGCCTCTAGCCAATTTTCTGCTGCAATGGGATCTATTTTGCCACCTTCAAAGGAAGGCGGGTTTTGCCTCTGGAAGTCTTTAAGATAACGAGCCTCCACAGTCACAGTCCCAGAGTCTCTGGTCCTTAGCAATGCTGTCTGTTGCATTGCTGCCTGTTGCATTGCTGTCTGTTGTAATGTTGTCTGTTGCAGTGTTGTCTGTTGTATTGCCTGTTGCATTGCTGTCTGTTGTAATGTTGTCTGTTGCAGTGTTGTCTGTTGTATTGCCTGTTGCATTGTAGCCTGGTTAGTGACCAGTGTTTGCATCATCTAAGTCATTTGAGCCTGGTTTTCCACAAAGGTTAACATAAATGTCTGTAGTGAGGTTAGTTGTTGGCTGCCTAGGTGGAACCTCTACATTATTGGTGGGCACTGGTGGGACCGCTTCAGGAGGAGGAGCAGTAGAGTGTGCGTCGGGTAATTCTTGAGTCACTTCTTTCTTTTAACTCATTCCTGACCTTGGTGCCTGTGGGGTGGGACAGGACACTTAAACCATTGGGGCATTTCATCAACCTCCTTTTGAGATTCAGGTACAGGTTGTTCCGCCTCAGGTGACGGGACATCAGTGTCCTGAGCGACTCTTCTTCTTCCCATTCTAGGTCCAGGCTCGAGATAAGTTCTACACCTCTTTAGTGCCATTTAGCTACCACAATAGAAAATTTGTGGTTACAATTCATTCAAGGTTCAACTTCTAGGAAATGTGCAGTACAACACAAGAGAACAAACATGAAAAATTCTCTACTTAACATCTTAACTCTAAATTTCGCAATTCAAATTCGTGAAACTATCTGGTCGCGAGCGGCACGTGATTGATGGGCGCGTCACAGAGGATNAGCTCCCTAGGGCAATACACTGGGTCGTATGAAACCCTTATCCAATAGCTCCTGAAACTGTTCCTCAAATTCCCTGAGTTCTACAGGTGCCATTCTGTAGGGTGCCTTGGAGATCGGCGCAATTCCTGGTTCTAGGTCGATCCCGAAGTCAACTTCCCTAACAGGAGGCAAACTGAGCAAAAATCCTGAGGAAAAACATCAGTGAATTCCCTGACAATGTGTACTGACGAGGCTGTCTGTTCATTACTGCGGTCTAGAGTCACACTGGCTAAAAATGCACTTGCACCACCGCAGATCTTCTCTCTAGCCTTTAGTGCAGTTACGACACTTGGGGTACTTTTGGAAGTGGCTCCCTTATATGTAAAACTATCCCTTGACAGGAGTTTGAGAGTAACTATTCAAGTTTCACAATCTATTAGAGCGCGATTCTCGCCTAGCCAATCCATACCCACATCGAAGTCTTGCATGCTTAGTATTATTAACACAGCTTCTATGACACGTCCCGACACTGTTACACTACCTCCCTTAACTCTATGAGTAGCCATTAATAACTCGTGAGTAGGGGTGGATACTGATAGAATGGTCTCTAAAGGTTCTTTTTCTAGGTGCGCTAAGTCAACGAATTCCTCAGATACAAACGAGTGTGTAGAACTTGAATCAAATAGTACAAAAGCCATATGGCCAAAGACGGGTAATGTACCTGTAACGACTGCGTCAGGTGCGTCGGCCTGTTTGCCTGTGGTTGCATGGGCTACAGCTCGCCCCTGCTGCTGTTGGGCACCCCGGTCCCTTTGATTCCTTATTGCAGGTCGGTTAGTGTTAACATCTCTCTTTTGAGGACAATTTGCTGCAAAGTGTCCCATTTGGCCACAGTTATAACATACATCAGTTTCCAGGTGACATTCTCCCAAGTGAGGACGCTCACACTTGGGACATTGATTTCTGTTCAGTACTGTGGCTCTTTCGGTTTATCTATTTCCTCTGAACTGCGGTATGGGATTTCTGGGCTGACCCTGACTGTAATTTGTCAGTACAAGGCGCATCAATGAGGGTCGCCATTTTAAGGGCTTTTGTATAATTGTAGATGCCTGAGAGGCCACGTAACATCTAATGTTCTCCCTTAGATCGGCGATAAAGCGTTCAACCTTAAGCTCTTTCGTACTGACATATATAGGAGAGAATCTTGCCAATCTGTTGAATTCTGGATCATAATCCTCCACAGATAGGTCACCCTGTTTGAGTTTATGAAATGCTGCCTACAACTTCATTCTAGCAGCGACTGGATAGTATTTGCGGAGGTAAGCCTCTTTGAACTCACACCCAGAAATNAGTGCTCTGATACTAAATTTTTCACGACCTAAAATAAATAACCTCAAGTCGTGACTAACAATGACTATGACTTGTAGTGTGTAAGCGAGAAATTCAAACATTATTTAAAATAAAAAAACGTATTGTTTATTTCACAAGGAAAGTGTTTGCGAGAAATTCAAGGAAAACATTATTTAAAAAAAACGTATTGTTTATTTCACAAGGAAAGTGATTCAATACAAAAAGGATTTATGTGACTAGTTATAGACAAGGAAAGAAACATGAAAAACAAAGTGTACTATTCAATAAAACTAGACTGACGCCCCGGGACACGCTTCCTCTGTTACAACCCACATCGATCAACGCGCCCTCTCTTGACCCGACGCCTCACGTACCTGAAAAAGAAAGGTATAGCAAGAATAAGTATAAAATTATACTCAGTAAACCCCCTATTTGTAGGCTCTTGTCGCACCCTAAACTTAACAAACAACCACGAACTTTCCTTTGACTCTAGAACATCTGGTTCTGGTCTTAGCTCATTAGGGCTTCCCGCTTGGGACTTGTCCCTTCAGGCTTCTTTGGTTCATAGTCCTTCTATTTATACCCCTAGAGTTCCTTTTATGCTTAACCTGTATTGGATTGGTGGCTTGCGCGTGGCTACCTCGGCATGGGTATGAGATTACTTGGTGTCTTGCCTAGGAAGTGAGCTGCAACCCCCTAGACACATGGTAATCCCCCTGTATTTGGGAGGGCTACCTCCCCTATTCCATCCAGCTAAACGGTCAATTATGACGTGGGTATCCCGTTCCCCATACTAAACGGCTATCGAGCAGTTGAGTCCTGATCAAGAACCCGCTGGTCCCCCACGAAGCTACAACACCATCCACACACAAGTAGCCTAAGGGTACTCTAGAGGTGGTTTGTATGTCGTGATAGTCTGTTAGACTACTAGGGAAAGGTTAAGTCTATTCCTTGGTGACTTGTCATTCTAACCACAAATTCCTAGACTTTATTATACCTGTGGGTCACGGAAATTAATTGAATATGCAACTACTATCATCCAGCATCATCATACAAAATAAACATACATGCTCAACGGGGCGATAACATCCATCAACTACCGAAGCGCAAATTTCACAAATTCTCATCCTCCTTTCAGCATGAAATATACATATTCATAATGAGTGGAAACTTACAGCATAACAACAGTACTCAGGTAATTCTCATAATAATTCACACCATACATCTTACTTTTAATAATCAATTACCTACGATCAATAACGGAAAGCTATGACCTAAGATAATTAAACTAGCATGCATGCATTCCAAGCGACTCCTACAAGTATTACTTCCTAAAATTCCGTGTGGTGACTAACCTGGATGATGCTGCCCTAAAGCAGCGTTTCCACGCGCGAGTGTCATGCGCCCAGGATTTTTTGTACCTGGATGATGCTGCCCTAAAGCAGCGTTTCCACGCGCGAGTGTCATGCGCCCAGGATTTTTTGTAGTCATGGGTCGTCGGTTCGATTCAGAAATAGTGGTTCGGGTGGACCGCAGGTCATTGGTTCGGCTCGTCGCGCGGGTACTAGATCACCCTAGGGACGCGGGTCGAGTTGCGTTGCCGGGGATGCGTGTCGCAGGATGGCTGGAGCCGCGTTTTCCCTGGTGGCGTTCGACGTGTGTCCGAAGGTGGTTGGTGCACGCGGTCCTCTAGCCGGTTAACACGTGGCACGCCATCGGCTTCTCTCTCCTCCTAGTAGAAAACAAGATTTTCGATTAGTTTTCCGACGTTCTTCTCATTTTTCTATCTCTCGATTCTTAATTCAAAACGTAATGACTTCTTCAACAAAGTTTTAGATCATACGTCAACCTACGTGCCAATATTTTTTTCTTGATTTTTATTTAATCATACGACGAGTTATGAGCGTCGGAAAGAGATCCGGTAACATCCTTACCGTTCTTGGAAAGATTCTCAGATCTCGACGTTTCGTCCGATTTCCTCACAAAATCAGTGGCGGATCTTCCCTGGATGAAGGTAGTAAACTTAAACACTCTATTCCCAAATAAAGATCTCAGATCTGAAGAGTATCGTTTGAGATCTTACCTTGCGGGTTTTGTTTCGAATCTTGACGAAAGAGGAGGAAATCTCAACAATACGAGTCTTTCTTCTCTCCAAGAAGAACTCTAGAGTGTAGGTCTTAGTAGGGAATGGATTTCGTCGGTGATTCTCCGATGAAGACTCCGACTATTCAGTTTTCTCTCTCAAACTTTCTCTCAACCTTCTTTCTCACACTTCTCTCTTTTGCAGGTATTCTGTGGAGAACCCTCAAGACCCCTACAATGGAGGGGTAAAATTATAAGGGTCTTGAGGGTCCTCCACAGAATTCCTGCAAAAGAGAGGAGTGTGAGAAAGAAGGTTGAGAGAGTTTGAGAGAGAAAACTGAATAGTCGGAGTCTTCGTCGGAGAGTCACCGACGGAATCCATTCCCTACTAAGACCTACACTATGGAGTCCTTCTTGGAGAGAAGTAAGAACTCGTGTCGTTGAGATTTCCTCCTCTTTCGTCAAGATCAGAAAGAAAACTCGCAAGGTAAGTTTTCGAACGATACTCTTCAGATCTGAGATCTTTATTTGGGAGTAGAGTGTTTAAGTTTACTACCTTCATCCAGGGAAGATCAGCCACTGATTTTGTGAGGAAATCGGACGAAACGTCGAGGTCTGAGAATCTTTCCAAGAACGGTAAGGATGTTACCGGACCTCTTTCCGACACTCATAACTCGTGGTATGATTAAGTAAAAATCAAGAAAAAAATATTGGCACGTAAGTTAAAGTACGATCTAAATCTTTGTTGAAGAAGTCATTACTGTCTGGATTAAGAATCGAGAGATAGAAAATGGGAAGAACGTCGGAAAACTAATCGAAAACCTTGATTTTCTGCTAGGAGGAGAGAGAAGCCGCCGACGTGCCACGTGTCAACCGGCTAGAGGACCGCTTGCGCCAACCACCTTCGAACATGCGTCGAACGCCATCTGGGAAAACGGGGCTCCAGCCTCCCGCGACATGCATCCCCGGCAACGCAACCTGACCCGCATCCCTTGGCTGACCCAGTACCCGTGCGACGAAACGAACCGAACCGACGACCCGCGGTCCACTGTTTCCGAACCGAACCAACAACTCGCGACTGCAAAAAATCCTAGACGCGTGACACTCGCGTGTGGAACCTGCGAGTGGTTGCACCCCGACGCGTGGCTGGCACGTGGAAGCGCGTGTAAGCTCATTTTCGACCCGTTCGACTTTTGTTTTTCCTATTTTCCTCCCGATTCCAATCTTGAACCCATTTTATATGAAATAAACCTAATTAAGGAAAAATAGCCACCTTTCGATACGCCAAGTGTGTGGAAACGCTGCGTAAGGGCACGCATCATCCAGGTAAGTCACCACACGGAATTCTAGGAAGTAATACTTGTAGGAGTCGCTTGGAATGCATGCATGCTAGTTTAATTATCTTAGGTCGTAGCTTTCCGTGATAGTATGTAGGTAATTGATTATTAAAAGTAGGATGTTTTGTGTGAATTATTATGAGAATTACCTGAGTATTGTTGTTATGCTTTAAGTTTCCACTTATTATGTATATGGATATTCTATGCTGAAAGGAGGATGAGAATTTGTGAAATCTGTGCTCCGAGAGTTGATGGACGTTATCGCCCCGTTGAGCTTGTATGTTTACCTTGCATGAAAATTGTATGATGATATTGGATGATACGTTGAGCTTGTATGTTTACCTTGCATGAAAATTGTATGATGATATTGGATGATAGTTATGTACGTACTCAGTTAATTTTCATGGCCCACTTTTATGATTAAGTTTAGGGATTCGTGGTTAGAGTAACAAGATACTAAGTATAGACCTGACCTTTCTCCTAGAAAGGTAAGAAACTACCGCGGTAAACGAACTGCCACTAGGGAACCCTTAGGTTAACTGTGTGCGATTAGTGATAATGCTTCGTGGGAGACCAGGGGGTTCCTGATCAGGACTCATCTGTTCTAAAGACGTTTTAGCATGGGAAACGGGAGACCCACGTTGAAACAGACCATTTAGCTGGATGGGAATGGGGGAGGTAGCCCTCCCCGAATAATGGGGGATTATCGTGGGACTAGGGGGTTGCAGCTCACTTCCTGGACTTCCTAGATATGACACTAGGTAGTCTCATAGCAATGCCGAGGTAGCTACTCGCAGAGAACCAATCAAACACAGGATGACGTAAGGGAACTCTTAAGGTATAAATGATAGGACGAAGTACCAAAGAAACCCCAAGGAGCTAAGACCTGGACTAGATGTACTCAAGCCAAGGAATGAGACCGTGGAAGTTTGTCGTAATTAGAATGCGATAAGAGCCTACAAGTAGGTGGCTTACTAAGTATAATTTTTATACTCATTCTTGCTATACCTTTTTTTTTCCAGGTACGTGAGGCGTCAAGTCAAGAGAGGGCGCGTTAATCGATGTGGATTGTCACAAAGGAAGCGTGTCCCGAGGCGTCAATCTAGTTTTACTAAATAGTACACTTTGTCTTCTAAATAGTACACTTTGTCTTCTAAATAGTACACTTTGTCTTTCATGTTTCCCTTCTTGTTTTTACCTAGACACATGTCCTTTTAGTAATGAAACATTTTTCTTACGAAATAAATGAAATACTTCTGAAATAATGTTTTCCTTGAATTTCTCGCTTACACACTACATGTCATAGTCATTGTAGTCACGGCTTGAGGTTATTTATTTCGGGTCGTGACAGTAACTTCACATGTGCCTACTATTGAGCGCTAGTTGGAAGCTCCCCTAATGTCACCCAACAAGCTCCCTATTCCCACGTTCTTCCAAGTTGAAATAATGCAAGACATGCTCCCCACTTAGCACAACCAAATCTCCTCCGACAGTGGGTGACATGTAATCTTATAATACCAAGTAGACTCTAATCCATCGAGGTACGTTCATGATTAGGAGTTATACTCCAATCGAACCTACATGATATTAATCAACCCAAAACAAGCAATATGGACTCTAATCATGGTTCGAAGGACCAAGGAAAGGTAAAATAATAACTAAGGCTCACAAACTCATCATACAGATACTCTAGAACACACAACATCTATCCAAAGCATTCAAGTGGGCATACATGAATTTTTCAACCCTCTTATCATGCTCCTAGGGATAACCAAGACATAAACCAATATTATCATGCTCATTCATCATAAAAATAATCATATATGTCATGTCGAGGTCCTCATATAGTCAACAGATAAGTCAGAGTCACATTCGTCGCGACATAAGTACTAAAGCGTCTCCTATTCCGTGTTTTCTTAAGGCTATGTGTTCAATAAGATTCCAAGAGTTAGCCAATTCCATGTCATTGTGTTCATTATAGCCCTACGACTCTTATAGTCATCTACTCTACTTATATTTTAAGGATGTACATCACTCCTCTTAGTTAAGTTGGATTTTATGGTGCATTAGCTCGTTGTCTCTACTTTCCAAGGTCCTTCTAGTCATCGTGTTTTCTGCGCATAGTTTAGGGTGCTCTCACCTATCTTGGGCTCTAGGATGGATCTAGCATGTATGGGGTCATTGCTCACTACAAGTAACCTCTCAAATCTCTTTGTAACTCCACATGTGCCTACTATTGAGCGCTAGTTCGAAGCTCCCCTAATGTCACCCGACAAACTCCCTATTACGTTCTTCCAAGCTAGAATAGCGCAAGACATGCTCCCCACATAGCACAACCAAATCTCCTCCTGCAGTACCTTCTGGCCCTAAGTGGGTGACATGTAATCTTATAATACCAAGTAGACTCTAATCCATCGAGGTAAGTTCAGTAGAGGTTACACTCCAATCGAACCTACATGATATTAATCGACTCAAAACAATCAATATGGACTCTAATCATGGTTCAAGGACCAAGGAAAGAGAAAATAATAACCAAGGCTCACAAACTCATCACACATATACTCTAGAACACACAACATCTATCCAAAATATTCAAGTGGGCATACATGGATTTTTCAACCCTCTTATGCTCCTAGGGATAACCAAGGCATAAACCAATATTATCATGCTCATTCATCGTCAAAATAATCATATATGTCATGTCGAGGTCCTCATATAGTCAACAGATAAGTCAGAGTCACATTAGAGAAGTACTAAATCATAGAATCGAGATAGACCATTTCACCATTCAATCTCCTAGGCTTAGCTATCAAGTTCCATGCTCATTTAAGTCTATTATAATGCCAAATATCCTTACGGCCAAGTCCTAGTCGACTCCTACTAAGAAATGTCTAAAAGTCCAAACAGCATGTTAAAGCATCTTCGGAATCTATTTCTAGCACGTTCCTTACCTCTAACCTCAATGTTGGATGTTGCATCCAAGCCCACAGGGGATGGCAGAAAATGAACAGTTTATCATGAGTATTGAAGAAAACTTACTGGTTGAAGGCTCAGCAAGTGGCCTGAGTATCGTACACAGCCCCCACAAGCTGCTGCAAGCATCTTTTTCATCAGCCACCTATTCCAGTGGGGGTCAAGCCTTGTCCTTCCCGAACTGTCTCCTTCTTAGCACCGTCAATCCACTCCCAAAATCTCTTGCCCCTGCTCCTTCAGCTTTAAACAAGAAAAGAAAAAGGGTTACTACCCACAATTTTCTCCTTTTGAAGAGAAAAGAAGAGAGGAAAAAACGTGGCCATTATATGCATTGTTCCCCGCTACCTGTTCTTTCTTGTAAATTTACGCTAAATTATTGAGCAAAAGATTTCGAATAATTCTCTCATAGTTCCATGGAAGTTCGAAGCTATTACTTGGTCGAGAAGGATGTTCGAAACTTACTTAATTGGAGAAGATTGAAAGGATGGTCTCATAGCTTTAAATCTTCAACCACCAATCATCTCGTCAAATCCCCCGATCCTTCCGATTCTCATCTCAAAATGCACAGCAGCAAAGCACCCAAAATCACCACCCCGTTCTCCTCCGCCGCTGCCAAATCACTCGCCGATGACGACGATCTTTTACTCGAGATCCTTCTCCGCTTACCCATCCGATCACTTATACGATTCAAATCCGTTTCAAAACGATGGCTCTCCCTAATTTCCGACCCCACTTTCTGTCACCGTCGAATGACTTTTCAGCCGTCCACTCCTTCAGGTATCTTGTGCCGTCCACACTCGCATCGTTTTTCCCCTGGATTCGATTTCGTCTATTTGCACCCAAATCCGCCTAGGGTGCCGTTGGAATCACTTGAACCTTCTGTGCCGAAACGTAGATTTGTAATCCTGAAATCCTGTAACGGCTTGTTGTTGTGTAGATCGTATCGGAAGAACGATTATTACGTATACAATCCAACGACGAAGCAATACAAAAAGCTTCCCAAGCTTCAGATGAACAAAAACAGCACAAGCATTTATCTTAATTTAGCATACGATCCTTTACGATCATCAAATTACAAAGTTGTTTGCGTTCGAGTTTTAGATTCCACAAACTTCCAAATCAAGATTTACTCATCTGATTCCGGCTTCTGGAGGTTCTGCTGCGAGGGTTCATCCAAAGCTCTTTTCATCCTGGGATTCAGCTGTGGAGTGTATTGGAATGGAGCTTTGTATTGGTTAAGATATTTGGAAAACTGCATTTGCTTGGATCTGTGCCAAGAGAAACTCCATCGATTAGCAATACCTCGAGCTTCCGATGGTTGGGGAGACAGAACTATAAAGTATTTTGGGAATTGGTGTGGGCGTCTTTACTGGATCGAAGGTGTTGATTCTCAAAGTACGGAAATGATTGTGTACGAGATGGGAGATGATCGTGGTTGCGGGTGGTCTGTGAGGTATAGGGTTGATCTTCAAAGAGTGTGTAGTTTGTTCCCAGATCCGAGTTCGGGAGTAAGAGCGGCGTTGAACTCCAAGTTCTCGGTGCTCGCCATTGTTGATCAGAGCGAGGTAGGTGAGGAGGAGGAGCCGTACATTGTTCTTCTGAGCGGCGGAAATGCCATTCGAGTGAACGTGATGAGTGGGAGGTTTGAAAGGATGGAGTACTTAAATAATGGACGAACTGCCAACACTCCCCACGGGGTTGGACTAATTGATGCCCATTTCTACATTCAAAGTCTTGCTTGTGTTTAGCTCTCTCTTTGTATGCTCCCATTAATTACTATTTTAAAGCTTTATGATTCAATTAAGTTGGTTTATATTAAGGTTTAGATCGTTAATGTAACAATCCAAACCCACCTCCTAGTAAATATTGTTTGTTTTGTTCAGTTACGTATCATCGTAAGTTTCACAATTTTAAAATCCATCTGCTAGGGAGAGGTTTCCACACTTTTTAAAAAAAATGTTTCCTTCTCCTCCCGGGTCGATGTGAGATCTCATAATCTACTCTATATGAGGCTAGTGTCCTCACTGGCATAACCGTCTAGTGTCTAGCTTTGATATCATTATAATTATGCTGCATGGTGTCTAGCTTTGATACCATTGTAACAATCCAGACCCACCACTAGCCGATATTATTCGCTTTGGTCCATTATAGAGGACTTATTAATATTCTTAATTTTTTAAAAATATTTAAAAATATTCTTTTAAACTTTTTTAAATACTTCAAAATAAATTTCTTTAATTTTCTTTTTAAAAACTAAAAAATATTCTTACCTTTGACAATTACTTGGATACTTTTAGTTTGGAGATAATTTATAAATTATTGATAGACGGTAATAAAAACTGTATATATATTTTTTGTATATTTAAAATTATTAATTTTACTATTTATTGAAAACAGATGGTTAATTGGAAATTAAGGTATTAATTTAGACAGGTTGACTTGGTATTTTAATATTATTGAAAGATTAATTGGATAAAATCAAAACGTAGGGCTGAAAAATGGCCTAAAACCCAAGTAAAAAGGAGACGAAGTTGGCTATATAATACAGATTCCAATCGCCATATCTGCATTCAGCCGAATTCATCGTCGTCTTCGCTTAATCCACGAGCCAGTTTCCCTTCCACCAACCCTCTCGCCCTCTCCATCAAACCAAACCACCACCAAGGAGAGGCAGAGAGGTTACCCATTCTCAACCCATTTTCTCCTTTTACTGTTTAATCCAAGAATCCCATTTCGTCTAATCAAACCAACAATCATCCTTCCCTTCATTTCACAGATCGGAGTTTCTGTTTATACATTTTGATTCTCATTTCAGAACTATATATTCCATAGATCCACACCCCTGTTCCTCTGAAGATGGATTTTCTTCGACATTTTGTTCTCGTTTGCGTGATTTCTGTAGCCTTCGCTCATGAAGCTTTCGATTCTCATCTCCTTCCTAGGCCACTTATTCTTGAATTTACTGATAAAGTGGAGAATCAGTTGAAGGAACTGGATGGAGAAATCAAGTTGAGGTGTGATAGTTGGAGATTTAATGTGGAGGCTAACAATCTGAATCCGTGGAGAACGATTCCCAAAGATTGTTCTGATTATGTGAAAGAGTACTTGACCGGTCGTGCCTATCAACTTGAAATGGAACTTGCATCGACGGAGGCTGAGATTTTTGCCCAGAGTGTGAAATTGGTTGGCGATGGAAAGGATGTCTGGGTTTTCGACATCGACGAGACCTTGCTTTCTAATCTTCCTTACTACGGAGACCATGGTTATGGGTAAGATTTTCTTGGTTCTGTTCAGATTTCTGTATGTTGCCTTCAATTTTTTACGATCACTATGGATTTTGAAGAGGTGCGTTCTTGACTTGTTTGGGTATCATGAGGCTTTTGGATTAGGGCCAACTGAACTTCTGTGTTCTTATTTGTTGTTCATAATATTGTAGTAGATAACCACATTACAGAATTTTGGGACGTAGCTGAATTTCTTTATTGAGTTTAGGTTTATGGATTTTAAATCATATGCTCTCTTAGCTTCTCGAACACAGTCAGGGATTATGATTTGCAAAAGTGGTTAGCAATCATAAACCGGTATGATATTATCTATTTTAAGCATAATTTTTCATGGTTTTGCTTTTGGGCATAATTTCTCAGTGGATTTGCTTTTGATTTCTCAAAAGGCTATTCCTAAACATATGACTCCTCTCCTAACAATCCTCAACAATTCTCAATAATCCTCTCCTCAAACAAACAATCCTCAACAATTCTCAATAATCCTCTCCTCAAACAAACAATCCTCAACAATTCTCAATAATCCTCTCCTCAAACAAAGTACATTATAGAGCTTCTCCTGAGGACTACGGAGCCCTCGAATAGCCTCCCCTTAATCGAAGTTCGACTCTTTCTCTAGAGCCCTTGAACAAAGTACACCGTAGAGCCTCTCATGTGGCCTATGGAGCCCTCGAACGGTCTCTAGAGCCCTTGTTCGACATATTCTATTGCCATGACTAAGTTAAAGAGCATGGCTTCTTTGTTCGACGTTTGAGGATTCTATGGATTCTATTTAGAAATCACAAACAATATGTATTCCTTACTTATAAACTCATGATAAACCCCTTTAGCCGATATAGGACTCCTCTCCCAACAGTCCTCAACAAACAAACGTAGCTTAGTTTATCTATATATCTAATATTTCATGAAATAAGATCTTGGTGCACTTTTGCATTTCAGAATTCATATGCAAAGTTGGGTTGTTTTGGCAATGTCACAGCTCGCAGGTTTTTAATGCTGATGAGTTTGATAACTGGGTCCTGAGGGCCACAGCACCTGCTATTCAGCCAAGTTTAAAACTCTATATAGAGCTTATGGATCTGGGATTCAAGATAGTTTTGCTTACTGGAAGGAGCGAACGCCAGAGGGAAGCTACAATACAGAATTTGATAAACGCAGGGTTCTATGACTGGGACAGGCTTATATTAAGGTCAGTGTATGCTAGTGTGTAATGTGTTAACCTGATCATGATCTATGGATTCATCCAAACGTCTTCTCATCCTGTCCACAGGAGAGATGAGGACCAAGGGAAGTCAGCAGTGCATTACAAATCTGACAAGCGGAGCGAGATGGAGATCGAAGGATTACGAATCATTGGAAACTCGGGTGACCAATGGAGTGATTTATTGGGGACTTCAGTATCGGTTCGTTCGTTCAAACTTCCAAATCCTATGTATTACATTTCATGAATATACATATTATATATATATATATAGGGAAGGGAGGGATCAAAGATCAAATCATCAATGTTATTAATTCAAAGAGGATTTACCTCTGAAAACCTTGTAAATATGTATTGGAGGTCGAATAGAACATACAGTTAAGATTCATCCATAGAAGCTTTTGTTATTTAATTGTGTTGATGATTGTTCATAACTCCTACTGTAAGTTCCAATACACATACATTTAATCAATTCACTAGATTCATACATTTAATCAATCCATAGAAGCTTTTCCATATCTTTGGATACAACGGTTTGCTTAATCTTTGTACATAAACCTTTGTGATGGTTTTGCACCGTGTTAGTAGTTCTCTTGCTTCCAGAAAAAAATGATAATGTAAAAAATAAAAAAATAATAGTAATAAAAAGAAAATTGGATAATGCAAATATGATATATGATGATTTAAAAAAACTTAAAAGAATTGAATAAATATTGTTGACCACTTTTTTTTTTTTTCTTTTAAGAGAACAACATTGATTAGAGAATTTGGTATTTAAGTTGAGACTATAATAATTATTAGGTGTCAATTCTTAATTTAAAATCTTAAAATACGAAGTCATGGAAGCCATTACTCCTAACTCCAACATTTATTATATTACTTCAAATTTCAAATGGGTCATTTTCAAAAACGGCAAAAATACTTCAAATTTGTGTATCTAACCACGGTTAAGAGACAGTTTTGACACATAATTAGAGAATTATGAAATTTGGTAATGGAATATACAAAAGTTGGGGTCCATGTTCTTGTTTGGAAGGATGTATTCCCCTAGCACACACGCTAAGTATCTCCCTCTCCTTCCCCCTTATGAACCCATACCCCCTTCAAACTCAACAAACTCTGTTTTCTCAAAGAAAAAGCCTCCATTTTTGTTCCATTCCCAATTCAATTTTGATTTTTTTCAACAAACCCACATGCTCAAATTAATCCTTATAGTCGCTTCCGCCACCATTTTTGTTCTTCTTCTAGTTTCCATCTTCTTTTTCCGCCATAAGCTCTCCAAAACAAACCACAGAAACGACATCGAAAACCCATCGCCGGACAACAACCAGAAAAAACAGGACACGGCGGCAGCGACCGTGGAGGAGCTAACGACGTTTGAAGGCGGCGAGGATTTGACGATCGACGAGATTCTAGAAGCTCCGGGAGAAGTGATCGGAAAATACCACTATGGAACTCTGTACAAGGCTTCCTTACAGAGTACCCAGAGAACTACACTACTCATGTTCCTCCGCCCTGCCGCCGTGGAATCTAGTGTAGACGACGTCGTTCGGTTTTTGGGTTCGATCCGGCACCGGAATTTGGTGCCGATGTTGGGATTTTACGCCGGCGGGAGAGGCGAAAGACTTCTGGTTCATCCGTTTTATGGCAGAGGGAATCTGTCAGAGTTCATTACAGGTAAGTTTGATTTTGATTTTCTGTTTGTTTCTCGAGAATGTGAAAAGGGAAAAGAATCTGAGGGGAAATTGAGTGAATATCGGGGCAATGTCGGTAACCCTTTTCGCTTTCGGTTGCTGTTGGTTTTCCATGGGCGAATCAGAGAAGACGACGATTCCGGTTCGGCCGGCGGGCACGTTTTTTATTTGTCTTTCCTACCATATATATATTTTTAAAAATATTAAATTTAAACCAAAATTTTAATAGGCATTTAAAAAAATTAGAGATTAAAATATAAAATGCAAAAAATATCTAAAATTTTATTAAATGTTGAAGGAAAATAATTTTTTTAATGCATTATTGAGGTTGAAAATAAGATAATAAAATTAAAAGAAAAATTAAAAATTCTGTCCACCTCATATATTGGCTATAGCATTGATATTTTTTCTTTAGATTTTTTTTCTGTTTTTATTTATTTATTTCTCTTTGTTAACATATTCAACTTTAATTCTCATTTTATCTATGTTTTTTTTATATTTATATTTAAAATATAAATTTTGTAAGTCATCTAAACATTTTACATTAGGTCGATAATAATTATTTTATTTATTTTATTATTTTCTGTATTTATTTATAAAAATATTTTAGAAATCCCTATAAATTTTCTAAACAATCATTTTTTATTTTAGGGGTCGATTTTGTCTAAAACTTTATTATACTTAAATTGGAGAATATATTCCTCTTCTTTATTTATTTATCTTTTTTAAAAATTAAATTAGGGAATATATTCCTTATTTTTGATATATATATAAAAGGAAATTAACCTTAAAAGACAATTTTTAAGATTTAATTTACTGAAAATATCGGAAGGTAAAATTTAAATAAAATAAACCGATTTTTAAAAATTATTAAATAAATATTTATTTTAAGAAGGGGCAAAGCTAAGGTACAACAGGAGTTATGATAATTTCTTGTGATTGAACAGTGGGAGAATCAGAATCAAAAAATTGGGAAATCATCTACAAAATCTCTCTCGGAATCGCAAAAGCCCTAGATCATCTCCACCATGGATTACCAAAATCAGTACCGCACGGAAATCTCAAGCCCAAGAACATTTTTCTCGATCCAAATTTCGAGCCGCACGTCTCCGATTTCGGCCTTCATCTCCTCCTCAACGCCGCCGCAACTCGAGAATTGCTCCAAGCTTCCTCCGCCTCGGGCTACAACGCGCCGGAACTGGTCAGGATGACTGACGCCGACGAACGGACCGACGTCTACAGCTACGGCAAGATCTTACTCGAGTTGCTCTCCGCCAAAGATACAATGAATCTAACTGCGGTTGCTTGTGGCGGAGACGGCGGCGATTGCAGTGTTTCGAAAGAGCGGAATCTCCAATGCCTTTTTCAGATCGGCGAGGCTTGTTGTTCTTCTTCGCCGATTCGGCGGCCGGATTTCAAGGAAGTTATTGAGAAGATTGAAGAAATCGGAAGGATTGAGATGGATTGATCGCGGCAAAGAGGGCTAACCATTACTGTGAGTTGATTTTTTAGGATGATATTTGAGTAATTGATCGATATATTATTTAAATTATTATTTTTTTCTTCAATCTACAGAATTTGGATATGGCTGATTTATTCCTTCCTTTTCTTTTTTCTTCCAAATTTCTGAAAAACATGCATTAATCCATAATTGTATATAAATTTTGGATCAAAATAAGAAAAATCTTCCAATTAATATGAATCAAAATTAAATTTAATTCATGGTGAGACTAGTACGTATATATATATAATTTTGTATTGTAAGACTATATGGAAGGAACTCAATTTTTTTAATGTTATATGAGAATGTTGGGATCCCATGAATTGGATGTAATCATATCCAAATTGAAAACAATTAGTCAAAATCAATGATTATTGTCTCTTATATATAATAGTTTAGAATTATTATTAAGTTTTGTGCAGGATCATATTCTTTTCTCTGCAAGTCAAGATTTCCTATAATGGCTATGGGGAAAGAAGTTGAATGTAAATAGTGGCTACTCATACAGCTTCACATGCTAACTCTGTTCAAACCTTCAAAATGGCATTAGTTTTTTCTGGAGTTCCACTCCATAATTGAAGACAGAAGACCGTGATTAGGTATTAAATTCTTATCTGGCAGTGGCAACTTCGTCGTCGGTGAAATATCGTTCTCTTGGAACCATTTCTCTATCGTTCGACGATCGTATGTGTATCCATCTGCCGTAACACAAGGGTCATTCATCACGTCCTGTTGGAAAATAACATAGTGTGTTCAAGAAAAATATATGGTTGGATACTAACAAGCAAAAAGTAACTTATGATCTGATATGCACTTGCACAAGCACATTGAGTTATAGGTATATTAAAAAATGAGATGTGAGATCTCACATCGGTTGGAGAGAAGAACAAAACATTCTTTATAAAGATGTGAAAACCTCTTTCTAGCAGACTCGTTTTAAAACCTTGAGCCAAAACCCAAAACCTAAATAGGACAATATTTATTAGCAGTGAGCTTGAGCTCTTACCTGAGAAGAACACCACCATAGTTCAAGTTCGACACATGGGGGCTATATAGAAACAAACTGTTAAACTTCCAAGAAGATTGACAATCAGACTAGGAATAAAGTCTCTTGACTTGGATGGATTTTTATTCCCAAACGAAATCTTATTGGAAGTGTCCATATCCAGTTCCTTGTGTTCTCTCGAGCAAGAACCAGTCTAAAGATGTTTAGTCCAGATTTAAAGAATCACCCAATCTTTTGGATGAGGCTATAATGTTATAATTAGTAGGCACTATCAAGAGACATGATTCAACTATGAACGGTTCAATATCATAAAACTAACCATCATACGAGAAGAATTGGACAGATGAAATGGTTAGGAATTGCAGGTGGGACTCTGGAGGCCGAATTGCGAGCCTCATCAGCAACCTTTCTGAGTCTCACTAACAAGGGAAGTACTTGATCCTTTAAGTTGGGCCTATCTTTGCGTTGTAGCTCTGCACACCAAAGTCCTAATCTCGCCAATTCATACGTCTCTTCAATAGGCCAATGCCCAGCCTTAATATCAAGAACCTTTATTGAAGAGCGGCTCTCAACGGCAGTTTCCACCACATGGGTTAATGCTACTGCTGGCTTTGCAGTTAGTAACTGCAAGATCACCATTCCAAAAGCATAAACATCAGACTTAGGTGAGATTAATCCAGTTCGTTGATACTCAGGATCTATATAACATAGAGTTCCAACTAGTCCACTATCCTTGAATGCAGTAGACATTAAAGGATCTGAATTAAGCATAGTAGATAGACCGACGTCGCCGATTTTGCTCACGAGGTTTCGGTCGAGTAAGATGTTTGCAGGCTTAAGATCACGGTGGATTATCGGTTTCGGCTTTGAGCTGTGTAGAAAGACAAGAGCTGAGGCTATTTCCCAAGCAATCCTATACCTCTCATACCATGGGATTGCAGGTGTGTTGCCTCTGCGGTACAACCTATCCTCTAGGCTACCGTTTTCCATGTACTCATAAACCAGGCAGTGCTTGTCCGGACACGCACCAAGGAGTAGTAGTAAATGGGGATGATGAATTTTGCTCAAGATTTCAAGCTGAAAAGGCAACAGAAGATATAAATATCAGTTCGGTAAGGATAATCATACAATAGAGCAGAACAAAAAATCAAGACAAGTTTCACGTATCGCTATTAGCCTCATGAACGTGTCTGCAAAGGAGAGGTTCCACACCCTTATAAGGAATGGTTCATCCCCTCTCCAATTGATATGGGATCTCACAATCCACCTCCCTTGTGGGTCCAGCGTCTCCTCGCTGGCACACTATCCAGTGTCTGGCTCTGAAATCATTTGTAACAGCCCAAACTCACTACTAATAGATATTGTCCGCTTTGGCCTATTACGTATCGTCGTCAGTCTCACAGTTATGAAACGCGTCTACAATGGAGAGAGTCTAGCCCTACTCCGACCAATGTCTTGCACTGTCCGGTGACCGACTTTGATACCATTTGTAACAGCCCAAGCCCACTGCTAGCAGATATTGTCCGCTTTGGCCTGTTACATATCATTGACAACCTCACAGTTCTAAAACGCGTCTACTAGGGAGAGGTTTCCACACCTTTATAAGGAATGCTTCGTTCCCCTCTCCAACCGATATGAGGATCTCACAATCCACCCTCTTGGGGGCCCAGCGTCCTCACTGGCACACCGGCCAGTGTCTGCTTCTGATACCATTTGTAACAACCCAATCTCATTGTTAACAAATATTGTCCGCTTTGGCTTATTACGTATCGCCGTCAACCTCACAGTTTTGAAATGCGTCTACTATGGAGAAGGTCTAGCCCTACTCCGACCAATGTCTCGCACCATCCGGTGACTGACTCTAATACCATTTGTAACCGTCCAAGCCTACCACTAGCAGACATTGTCTGCTTTGGCTCGTTACATATCATCATCATCCCCACGGTTTTAAAACACGTCTACTAGGGAGAGGTTTCCACACTCTTATAAGGAATGTTTCGTTCTCTTCTCGAAACGATATGGGATCTCACAATAACTAGAAGGCCTCATTTTTTTTATCAAGAACATAACGAAATCCGATTTAGAATAATTCACTCACCTCCCGAAGAAATTGGGTGTTCTTGTGATCATCTCTAGAGTGAAGAACCTTCACTGCTACAGTTGTATGATGCAAATTACACTTATAAACTGCTCCATGTGCTCCCATTCCAATCATAAGATCCTCAGAGAAAGATGATGCAGCAGATACAATATCATTCCATTCAAAATGTTGGTATTGCTGCAGATATCCATGAAGAGCACTCTCATGCTTTCCCTTCTCTTTGGCATCTTGAACAGCTTTCGTCTCTGCTTCCTTCCTATAGATACCCTCTCTTTCAGCACCTTCTCTTACAAATTTTGCTTCTCTTCTCAAAGCTTCAACATTTGCTCTTTTCCCTTGCAAATTCTTTAGCAGATACCTCTTTATTGTTCATCTCCTCAAGCTTCTTAGCTTCTTTTGATCGTTGTTTATTTAGATGCCTCACCTGATCAAAAGCAATAACACCCTGAATTTGCTATATGTAATAAGCAAATAAGAAGCCTAACAAGTATACAATCGGTAGTGTAACAGCCCAAACCCACTGCTAGTAGATATTGTCCAATTTGGCCCGTTACGTATAGTAGTCAGCCTCACGGTTTAAAAACGCGTCTGTTAGGGAGAGGTTTCCACACTCTTATAAAGGGTGCTTTTTTCCCCTCTCCAACCAATGTGGGATCTCACAATTCACCATCCTTGGGGGTCAGCGTTCTTGCTGACATACCGTTCGGTGTCTGGCTCTGATACCATTTGTAACCACCCAAGCCGACAACTAACAACTGTCAGCCACACGGTTTTAAAATGCGTCTGTTACGGAGAGGTTTCCACACCCTTATAAAGGGTGCTTTGTTTCCCTCTCCAACCAACGTGGGATCTCACAATCCACCCTCCTTGAGAGCCCAGCGTCCTCGCTAGCACACCACCCGGTGTCTGACTCTAATACCATTTGTATCCAAGCCCATTGCTAGCAGATATTGTCCGCTTTGACCCGTTACGTATTTGTAAAAACCCAAGTCCACTGCTAACAGATATGGTCCGTTTTGACCCGTTACATATTTGAAAAGCCCAAGCCCACTGCTAACAGATATTGTCTGCTTTGGTCTGTTACGTACTGCCATCAACCTCACGGTTTTTAAACGCTTTTGTTAGGGAGAGGCTTCCACGCTCTTATAAAGGATGCTTCGTTCGATTGCTAAGAACAACTATCTCTCTAACCATGAGAAGGAAACCACTAGAGAGAGTACCATTAACTATAAATCATAACAAACATAACATCTACCTTCAAAGTGGCATTGGCCGTCTCTTGTTCAGCAATTGCGTACATTTCTCTTGCATGTCTTAGTTCAATTCTCAACTTTTCAAGCTCAAAGTTGACATCCGCCTGCCAATGCAAGTGAACAACTTAAACATACAAACACATCATTCTAACATCAAATAAATGAATGTCATAATGTGAACATCAAAGTCGTGGGTCGTCAAACTATCAATCTCAATAATTGATCCGACCGTACCGAACTCGAACATTATTCTCCAAACGACACCTTCGATAGATTACCTGACTTTCACATGAAACATAATCATTGAATGTGCCTGATGATGAAGCTTCATCAGGAACCCATGACTTGTAATCTGTTGGCAAGCTTTTACAACTAGAGGCTCGACTCAATGTTTGTGCACAATATGAAACATTGGGAGAGGATCGAAGGCGATCCACCGGCTCCTCAATATCAACGGAATGGCATCGAGAATGGTTGGCTACAATGGGGCTAGTTTTCGTAGTAAGAAGAGACTGATTGATGGTCGAAAGAGCTAGAAACCGTTGTAATGGTCGAGAAGGGGAAGGAGAAGGAAAATGAGAGTAGGATGTAATTAAGCTCAAACTGCTATCTGCATCAAGAAAACAGAACGAAGTGTATGAAAGTAATGCACATCTATACATAAAAGAGCATATCTGGAGAGGCCCAGAGTACACGAAAGTAATGCCTGTCTAGAAGGTTTGGTGTAAATGAAAATGATATATATGGAATCATGTGTGTGAAAGTAATGCACATCCCGAAGAAAAGAAAAGAAGTGGAAGCCAAAACACTATGTTTTAGGTTCCACTGTAATCATGTTAGCCTAAATCATGATTGCATATCCTGACCTCAACCGGGAGCCACCACATACTAGTTAAAGACAGGGACATACAAGGCAAGCGGTTTGGGGTTTTTGTTGAATGTTCAAAGTCAATATAGATTCCGCGTAAGTTTTCAACTGCTTTTAGTATGCATGTAGTAATGACCTTAGTTAGTCAAAGTTCAAAAAGTCGGGTCATTACGAAAATCACAAAATTTAACCAGATCCGAGAAATGTAGTTAGATATATAACGTAAAGACAACGAACCATGTCTCTAGTTGAATGCTTAACTAATTAATGGCTACCTGTAAGCGAGCTAGAAGAATAGCTTGAGTAGCTATGTGCAGAACTTGCTTCACTCGAATCATCTTTAATGCTCACGCTTGTCTCCATATCAGGTGGCCGTATTGAGGCTAATTTTCCTTTTGAAATGGCATAGACCGTACAATATCTAGGTGCATGAGCTGATATTCTTGAGGACAGACCGTTTAGTTTCCTACAGAAGAATGTCATCCAGACACAAGTGGGTTAACAACATAGAAAGAGAAAATAAACACCGTCCAACTCCACCGCTAGCACATATTGTCTTCCTTGGGCTTTCCCTTTCAGGCTTTCCCTCAAGGTTTTTAAAACATGTCTGCTAGAGAGAAGTTTTCATACCCTTATCAAAAATGCTTTGTTCTCCTCCCCAACCGATGTAGGATCTCACAATCCACCCCCTTTCAGGGTCCAGCGTTCTCGTTGGCATTCGTTCCCTTCTCCAATCGATGTGGGACCCCTAAGTCCACTCCCTTCGGGGCCCAGCGTTCTTGCTGGCACACCGCCTCGTGTCCACCCCCTTTAGGGCTCAGTCTCCTCACTGACACATCACCCAGTGTCTGGCTCTGATACCATTTGTAAGGGTCCAAGCTCACCGCTAGCAAATATTGTCCTCTTTGGGCTTTTTCCCTTTCGAGTTTTCACTCAAGGTTTTTAAAACGCGTTTGCTAGTGAGAGGTTTCTAGACCCTTATAAAGAATGGTTCTCCTCCCAACCGATGTGGGATCTCACAATCCACCCTCCTTCTAGTTCCCTTCTCCAATTGATGTGGAACCCCTACAATCCACCGCTTTGGGGTCAACGTCCTTGTTGGCACACCGCCTCGTGTCCACCCATCTTCGAGGCTTAGCTTCCTCGCTAGCACATCGCCCAGTGTCTGGCTCTGATACTATTTGTAACAGCCCAAATCCACCGCTAACAGATATTGTCCTTTTTGGGATTTCCCTTTCAGACTTCCCCTCAAAATTTTTAAAACACGTCTGCTAGAGAGGGGTTTCCAACCCTTATAAAAATGCTTCATTCTCCTCCCCAACCGACGTGGGATCTCACATTTCAAATAATTCAATAAGAACAGACTAAAAGGTATTAAATACCTCGAGAAAAATCCATGTGATGAAACCCCTATAACGAGCTTGCTTATTGAACACCTTGTAACCTCTTCTATTATTGCATTTGCAACATCATCTGCTTCAAGAGTCACAACATCATGCTGTACCTACAATTCGAAAGAACACTTAAGTTCATTCTTTTTTGCTACCCATAATTCAAATTAGAGTAAGGCTGGACCTTTCTCTGAGCAAACATCTTCTTATATGGAACAAGCTTTTCACTTGTCTGCCACCCCATTTCTTTCCTATAAGCCGCAGCAACATCTTCACGAACTTGTGAAACTGGAATTGAGTTTCCCACTGCATAAACATTGGCATAAACTTGAATATCATCACCAGCCCAATAGAGTTGAGTCCAATAATTATATGAGCCCCTTGTCTATATATTTTAAGAATAAATCTAGTCTGCACTATCTAACCTTTGTTAGGAATCACGAACCTCGACAATGGTATGATATTGTCCACTTTGAGCATTAGCTCTCATGGCTTTACTTTTAGTTTTCCTAAAAGGTCTCATACCAACGGAGATGCATTCCTTACTTATAAACCCATGATCATCCCCTTAATTAGCCCGTATCTGACTCCCTCCCAACAATCCTCAACGGCCTTTGCTATAAATATCCTTCTACCCCATTAAAATTTTCATCTCAAGCAATTCCAAACAAAGCAAAGTACAGTAGTTCCTACAGAGTGTCTTATAATATCTTCTTGATTGGTCTTAATAAAAAGTGTGAGTGTTTCCCACAAAAGAGTTGTGTTCAACAATCTGGTATCAGAACCATGCCTAAACTTAGCTATATCAATAGAATCCTCCAGCATCAAACAAAGAAGTTGTGAGCCTCGAATACGTAGTCATAATGACTCAAGTGTCAAGCAAAGGGTATATTTTGTTTAAGGGCTCCAGAGAATGAGGCATCAGGGGTAGTTCCATAGTGTACTTTGTTCGAGGGGAGTATTGCTGAGGATTGAAGGGAGGATTACGGGTATATAAGTGAGAGGCATTGTCTCTATTGGTATGAGGCCTTTTGGGCCTTTTGGAGAAACCAAAAGTAAAGCCACGAGAGCTTGTGCTCAAACTGGACAATATCATACTAACGTGGAGGTATGTCGTTACTAACATATTAGATAATAGCATCGTAAGAAACATGAACAGAATGTATATGGCTTACTTGGAGTTGGCACACTAGTAATCCTTGGGATGATGTGTATCAACTTGAAACTAATGATGCCCTTGTGTCGAAAATTTTCCAAGGACCACCTAATTATATGTTTACTGTTTTTGTTCCCACTGATAGCAACTGCTACAACTGGAGAAGAGGAAGGCAGCAACATAAGATCTTTATAGGCTTCCTCTTCCATCCCCTCTGTTGGATTTCGATAATCGGCCAGGGAAATCACCGAGAGGATATTGTCGATAGGAGGTTGTTGGAAGAAAGATAAAATGCCTAAAATAAGAGAGAGAAGGACTGAAAGTTTGACTGCTCTTCAAAATCCGGTTGTGAAATCTTCTAAACAGATTTCCAGACTCCCTAATAGGTCTTCCATCTTCCGGTACCTGGCCGAGAGGTTGACCGGTTGCTCGGTGTCCCTGGCGGCATGTCCTCCAGACTCCACGTCTTGTTCGGCCGCCTCTTCTTCGAGTTGGCGCGCCGCCAGTCCAGGTGGTTCACCTCTTCCTAATAGGTCTTCCATCTTCCGGTACCTGGCCGAGAAGTTGACTGGTTGCTCGGTGTCCCTGGCGGCATGTCCTCCAGACTCCACGTCTTGTTCGGCCGCCTCTTCTTCGAGTTGGCGCGCCGCCAGTCCAGGTGGTTCACCTCT